>NC_090260.1:1997176-2016283 GCF_037325665.1 Littorina saxatilis
GTAGGTGTTGTCAAGAGTCACTGTTCATAGTGAAAATACTGTCCCACTGTAGGTGTTGTCAAGAGTCACTGTTTATAGTGAAGATACTGTCCCACTGCAGGTGTTGTCAAGAGTCACTGTTTATAGTGAAGATACTGCCCCACTGTATGTGTTGTCAAGAGTCACTGTTCATAGTGAAGATACTGTCCCACTGTAGGTGTTGTCAAGGGTCACTGTTCATAGTGAAGATACTGTCCCACTGTAGGTGTTGTCAAGAGTCACTGTTCATAGTGAAGATACTGTCCCACTGTAGGTGTTGTCAAGAGTCACTGTTCATAGTGAAGATACTGTCCCACTGTAGGTGTTGTCAAGAGTCACTGTTCATAGTGAAGATACTGTCCCACTGTAGGTGTTGTCAAGGGTCACTGTTCATGGTGAAGATACTGTCCCACTGTAGGTGTTGTCAAGGGTCACTGTTCATAGTGAAGATACTGTCCCACTGTAGGTGTTGTCAAGAGTCACTGTTCATAGTGAAGATACTGTCCCACTGTAGGTGTTGTCAAGAGTCACTGTTCATAGTGAAGATACTGTCCCACTGTAGGTGTTGTCAAGGGTCACTGTTCATAGTGAAGATACTGTCCCACTGCAGGTGTTGTCAAGAGTCACTGTTCATAGTGAAGATACTGTCCCACTGCAGGTGTTGTCAAGAGTCAGTGTTCATAGTGAAGATACTGTCCCACTGTAGGTGTTGTCAAGAGTCACTGTTCATAGTGAAGATACTGTCCCACTGTAGGTGTTGTCAAGAGTCACTGTTCATAGTGAAAATACTGTCCCACTGTAGGTGTTGTCAAGAGTCACTGTTTATAGTGAAGATACTGTCCCACTGCAGGTGTTGTCAAGAGTCACTGTTTATAGTGAAGATACTGCCCCACTGTATGTGTTGTCAAGAGTCACTGTTCATAGTGAAGATACTGTCCCACTGTAGGTGTTGTCAAGGGTCACTGTTCATAGTGAAGATACTGTCCCACTGTAGGTGTTGTCAAGAGTCACTGTTCATAGTGAAGATACTGTCCCACTGTAGGTGTTGTCAAGAGTCACTGTTCATAGTGAAGATACTGTCCCACTGTAGGTGTTGTCAAGAGTCACTGTTCATAGTGAAGATACTGTCCCACTGTAGGTGTTGTCAAGGGTCACTGTTCATGGTGAAGATACTGTCCCACTGTAGGTGTTGTCAAGGGTCACTGTTCATAGTGAAGATACTGTCCCACTGTAGGTGTTGTCAAGAGTCACTGTTCATAGTGAAGATACTGTCCCACTGTAGGTGTTGTCAAGAGTCACTGTTCATAGTGAAGATACTGTCCCACTGTAGGTGTTGTCAAGGGTCACTGTTCATAGTGAAGATACTGTCCCACTGCAGGTGTTGTCAAGAGTCACTGTTCATAGTGAAGATACTGTCCCACTGTAGGTGTTGTCAAGAGTCAGTGTTCATAGTGAAGATACTGTCCCACTGTAGGTGTTGTCAAGAGTCACTGTTCATAGTGAAGATACTGTCCCACTGTAGGTGTTGTCAAGGGTCACTGTTCATAGTGAAGATACTGTCCCACTGTAGGTGTTGTCAAGAGTCACTGTTCATAGTGAAGATACTGTCCCACTGCAGGTGTTGTCAAGAGTCACTGTTCATAGTGAAGATACTGTCCCACAGTAGGTGTTGTCAAGGGTCACTGTTCATAGTGAAGATACTGTCCCACTGTAGGTGTTGTCAAGGGTCACTGTTCATAGTGAAGATACTGTCCCACTGTAGGTGTTGTCAAGGGTCACTGTTCATAGTGAAGATACTGTCCCACTGCAGGTGTTGTCAAGAGTCACTGTTCATAGTGAAGATACTGTCCCACTGTAGGTGTTGTCAAGAGTCACTGTTCATAGTGAAGATACTGTCCCACTGTAGGTGTTGTCAAGGGTCACTCTTCATAGTGAAGATACTGTCCCACTGTAGGTGTTGTCAAGGGTCACTGTTCATAGGGAAGATACTGTCCCACTGTAGGTGTTGTCAAGGGTCACTGTTCATAGTGAAGATACTGTCCCACTGTAGGTGTTGTCAAGGGTCACTGTTCATAGTGAAGATACTGTCCCACTGTAGGTGTTGTCAAGAGTCACTGTTCATAGTGAAGATACTGTCCCACTGTAGGTGTTGTCAAGGGTCACTGTTCATAGTGAAGATACTGTCCCACTGTAGGTGTTGTCAAGGGTCACTGTTCATAGTGAAGATACTGTCCCACTGTAGGTGTTGTCAAGGGTCACTGTTCATAGTGAAGATACTGTCCCACTGTAGGTGTTGTCAAGAGTCACTGTTCATAGTGAAGATACTGTCCCACTGTACGTAGGTGTTGTCAAGGGTCACTGTTCATAGTGAAGATACTGTCCCACTGTACGTGTTGTCAAGGGTCACTGTTCATAGTGAAGATACTGTCCCACTGTAGGTGTTGTCAAGGGTCACTGTTCATAGTGAAGATACTGTCCCACTGTAGGTGTTGTCAAGGGTCATCACAAGTGTTCATGTTGCTGTCTGTCACTCGATCCATACACACAGGGTACAGGCCCAGTGACGTCACAGATACCGTTGGTTTGTGGCGCCGTGAACGTCGCCAACACAAGTTGAAGTGCATGGCCTGGCTTCTTGCTCTCTCTCTCTCTCTCTCTCTCTCTCTCTCTCTCTCTCTGATTGTGTGTGTGTGTGTGTGTGTATGTGCGCTTATGTGCGTGTGTGTGTGTGTACCTGTTTTTGTTATATTTAGTCAAGTTTTGACTAAATATTTTAACATCGAGGGGGAATCGAAACGAGGGTATGGTGTATGTGCGTGTGTCTGTGTGTGTGTCTGTGTGTGTGTCTGTGTGTGTGTGTAGAGCGATTCAGACTAAACTACTGGACCGATCTTTATGAAATTTGACATGAGAGTTCCTGGGTATGAAATCCCCGAACGTTTTTTTCATTTTTTTGATAAATGTCTTTGATGACGTCATATCCGGCTTTTCGTGAAAGTTGAGGCGGCACTGTCACGCCCTCATTTTTCAACCAAATTGGTTCAAATTTTGGTCAAGTAATCTTCGACGAAGCCCGGGGTTCGGTATTGCATTTCAGCTTGGTGGCTTAAAAATTAATTTATGACTTTGGTCATTAAAAATCGGAAAATTGTAAAAAAAAATAAAAATTTATAAAACGATCCAAATTTACGTTTATCTTATTCTCCATCATTTGCTGATTCCAAAAACATATAAATATGTTATATTCGGATTAAAAACAAGCTCTAAAAATTAAATATATAAAAATTATTATCAAATTTTTTTTTTCGAAATCAATTTAAAAACACTTTCATCTTATTCCTTGTCGGTTCCTGATTCCAAAAACATATAGATATGATATGTTTGGATTAAAAACACGCTCAGAAAGTTAAAACAAAGAGAGGTACAGAAAAGCGTGCTATCCTTCTTAGCGCAACTACTACCCCGCTCTTCTTGTCAATTTCACTGCCTTTGCCATGAGCGGTGGACTGACGATGCTACGAGTATACGGTCTTGCTGAAAAAGGGCAGCTACTTGACTAAATATTGTATTTTCGCCTTACGCGACTTGTTTAGTTTGCTTCGGAAACTGTATTAGCTCTCTCTCTCTCTCTCTCTCTCTCTCTCTCTCTCTCTCTCTCTCTCTCTCTCTCTCTCTCTCTCTCTCACTCTCTCTCTCTCTCTCTCAAAAGCCAGCGAACGTCAAAAACCATCAAAAGCGAAAGAAGAAAAGGCGTGTTTGATCGTGTCGGATTTCCGCTCTTTTGATACTTTGTGAAGGTTATACAATGTTCTGTCTGCACTCAGTCACAATATTTTTGCCAACGCTTTTGAAAGTGTTTTCTATGAGACGCCATTCATGACTTTCGATCTCAGAAGAATCACGTTTGACATTGGCAGAGAGGATATTGCGTTTTACCCGTGTGGACAGGGCGTAAAGAAGCACAGTTCAATCGAGGTAATTGTCCGTTTTCACTCAACACCAAATAATGCGCCAGGTGTGATTTCAAAGCAACACACAGTAGGTCAGTGTTAAAGATCACTACTGTCCCCCCCCCCCCCCCCCTCTGGATGTTTCTCACGCTTTTTCTAAACAAGGAGACACATGTTTTGACTTGTTATGTTTGGCTTAAAGAATATGCTTTCGAGTACTTAATCTGGTAATCGATTGATTGATTGACTAATTGATTGATAAGTTGGTTGGTTGGTTAATTGATTCGTTCGTTGGTTCATTTATTCATTCATGCATTCGTACATTTATGTTTGGTCTGTTTGCTTTATGATGATACAAGACACACACACACACATCATTTACCAGTCTGAGGGGAACGTGAAATCCAACATCCACGCCACTGTGGAGAACCATAGACCAAATAGCTTTGGTCTATGGGAGAACCAGGACACAAACAGTATTTACCTGCAGTTTGAGGGGAACTGAAATCCAACATCCACGCCACTGTGGAGAACCATAGACCAAATAGCTTTGGTCTATGGGAGAACCAGGACACAAACAGTATTTACCAGTTTGAGGGGAACTGAAATCCAACATCCACGCCACTGTGTAGAACCAAGCAAGACAGTGCAGTCAGTGTGATTTGCTGGATACAACTTAAACATACACATAAGTCTAGATATTGAGTACAATACACGCTTTGATGGGTGGACTTCAGTGAAGAATGCACATCAAATAACTGGCTGTTTGTTCAATCTGTGTGTCAGTGTTCATGCCTGTGTCTGTTGCTAGGAAGGAAAGCCAGCAGTTATGTGATAAATACCGTTGGTTTGTCACCTTGACAGTTAAGTTGCCAACACCTCTCTCTCTCTCTTTCTCCCTCTCTCTCCGCTCTCTCCCCCTCTCTCGCGCTCTCTCTCTCGATCTCTCTCCCTCTCTCTCCGTCACTCTCTCAGTCTCTCTCCCTCCCTCTCTCTCACTCTCCCTCTCTCTCTAGTGTCACATTTCTACCCGAAACGAGCCGAATGCTAGTGTCACATTCAATATATTTGTTTGATCTCTCGTGCTTCTTACAACTGTCACACTCATAGGACAGAAGATGACCAGGCAATGCAGTAACACGTAATTTGACAGGTGTGAAAAAACGTTCACCTGGCACAGTAGAGGTCAGTGGGGTGCGTTACTGAGGCTCGTTTGGTGTTAAAATGTGGTCGTATCACTCAAAAAATGTACAAGGGTAGAAGAGAAGTTATTAGGTACAGCACTTAACCCTTTAAATGCCAGACAGTGCTAATCGTCTTTAACAACTTTTCTTCATTAGCACAATATAAAAGCTGCTTTGATTTTTTTTAAATCATTAAAAAAGTTTTCCACTAGCCCCTCGGTCGAACTATAGCAGTCAAGCGACAGACACACTTCAGCAAACTAACCTAACCACGTGGTCAGGTTAACAAACACGCAACAAATACCACCACACTGTGATGACTGTTTATATTTTAATTTCAAATCCAATTGTCACAAAACAGTTGCATTGACATCCAAAGAATATAAAATAAGATACAAATCACAGACCATGTTGTCATTCTGTCAGTAGACACAAGAAGAATATCACAGCATAGTAACACAGACAACTGCAAAAAAGAACATTTACATTCATGTCAACACAAGGATAAGACTATGAGCGGCACAAAACAAAACAGTTCAGAATAATATTAAACACTCTCAACTATCGGATAATCTAAGATCAGTCAACACATAGACTTGGTGCATCAGACGTCTCCATTAAAAGCAGTGTGTTTTCACTATACAAATAAAAAGGCTCTCATCGTTTTCAATCAGTGTACAGATTTTTAAGATGACAAACCTTTTAATGCTGATTTAAAAAAAAAAATGTTTTGATAATTCTTTCAGCAGTAATTGGCCATTGATCATCAACTGACAGCAGTCCTCCAGTAAAAGCGATCACACAAATCAGCAGTTTTCATCATGTCAGCAGTAATTGGCCATTGATCATCAACTGACAGCAGTCCTCCAGTAAAAGCGATCACACAAATCAGCAGTTTTCATCATGTCAGCGTTATAAGAAAACGAGGGAGCCGAGAAATCAGCAGATTAAAATAACAATAGACGTTTCATCCCGTCATCCCTGTAGGCACTTCACAACTGTTGGATTGAATACAGGACTTCACACAGAAATTGCTGGCCACAACGGGCAGATATTGATACTGTGCACAACAAACAGAAAAGACGGTTTTAGGCTTAATTGATTTTGTAACAGCACTGGTGAAAATCCTCGCAGAAATGTTGAAAGTGCATAGTGCACGAACAAGTATATATAGGAACACTATAAAATCCAAAGGCAGTTTAGTATTTACACTATAAAACCTAAAGGCAGTATAGAGAATACTACATGGCTTGCTGTGTCGTACCAGATTTACACGAGTTGTTTTTTTAAATATTGAACTGCGAGCGAAAGCGAGCTGTTCACTATTTGAAAAAGCAACGAGTGTAAATCTGGTACGACACAGCAAGCCATGTAGTATTTTGTTTATCCTACATACTGTACTTACGTGTATTTTACTGAAAATGTCTTGCAGACGAGGCAGCTAAATGGAAGACGCTTGTTTTGGAACCTCGATCTCTTCTAAAGCCTCGTGCAATCTATTACGTCAAAGCAAAGAAACGTCACTCTGAAAGTGTGGCGTGACGTGTTAGTTCTAAAGATTCATCGAGGGTGATTAGCGAGCGCAGTTTTTGTTTCTATAATGACGTTTGTCTCGGTGACTTTGGCATCATAAGCAGTGAAAAAACAGGTCCCAGCCAGACTTGCTTGACATGACCTCATTTACATGATATACACACGTGTGATTTGAACGATTATCTCACGGGTGTCTCGCTCACGTATGTAGGATAATAGTATTTACACTATAAAACCTAAAGGCAGTATAGTATTTACACTATAAAACCTAAAGGCAGTATAGTATTTACACTATAAAACCTAAAGGCAGTATAGTATTTACACTATAAAACCTAAAGGCAGTATAGTATTTACACTATAAAACCTAAAGGCAGTATAGTATTTACACTATTATATAAAACAGTCAGTCAGCATGTCACAGTTGATTACGTTCATTTCGGTATTCGTGGCAATAACAAAAATACTTTCATATAGGAAAATATGGACGGATCAGATATAATGACAAAGACATTTATTTGCACACAAAAACATGTCATCACATTGTATAATAAAAAATAAACTGCAAAGATTTTGAACACAAAAACTTAACAGCCTAACCTCAGCCTACCAAAAATTTAAAAAAAATGCTCTCTGACTGCAAACAATGTTTTTGGTAGTCAAAAATGTATAAATATTCCATGAACTGTCAGCAGTCAGTCATATTTGCCTCACTGAGTCACAAGGGAATGAGACATTCAGCACAACTTGCTGTGAGTTTTGAAGGTGAAGATAAATCTGACACACGTTAACTTAATTCTTACAGTCCCAGACAGACAGGTACAATAGTAACTGTTGTGGATGGAGTAAAGGGTTTTGGTCTCATACTGTAAAGAAATACAATCATTGTTTCAGCAGTAACACTTCACTCTATGAACTAACACAAGTACAACACACAGATATTTTACTCACACACAAACTCTCAATCTGTCAGATTTTATTACAAGACAAAATATTCCCAGTCTCTGCCAGTCAATGAAAACGTCTGAGCCTCGAGAGGGAGAGACTGAACAAGTGGTTGAGGGGATCAGGAAAACACAGAGAGCGCTTCACTCGGCACTGAGGGCAAAGCTTGCAAACTCCTTTGTACGCTCAGCAGTGAAAATGTCTGACTTCATGTGGATGTATAAGAATAATTAAGGCTGCGACACTAACGTTTGGTGCATAGGTATTGTGTTCACCCGTCTGAGAAAGGTATAAACTTCACACGTGAACGTGTGTGTGTGTGTGTGTGTGTGTGTGTGTGTGTGTGTGTGTGTGTGTGTGTGTGTGTGTGTGTATCTATTCACTGAGCTGGCACAAAAGAGCGGCTCCCTTGGCTATCCAGTAATCCTGGGACTGGCAGGACGGCAGGTGGATGGCCACCACGTAGTTAGTGGAGTGACCTGCAACACAACGTATCAACAACACGTTACATAGCACAATTTAATGCAACACACAGCTGCTGGAGGTTTTGTAGACCTGGAAGGAGTAGCATGTATCTTATTACCCCCCCCCCCCTCCCCTCCCTCCCTCCCTCTCCTCCCTTTTCAGCACACCCCCTGCCCTCTCCTCAGTCGGTAGCGGCGCTGGCTTCAAAACTAGTTGTCGCTGCGATCGACGAGGGATTTACTTCCCAGAGTTAACTTTGTGCAGACTCTCCTCGGTGTTTGAACTCAGATTTTACGATTTAACACACACAAACGTGCACTATTTTATAGTCTCGGTTGGCCGCCTAAATATGATTTTTGTTGTCGGACTCTGACGTCACATGGCTCAAAAAAGGGAAATCCCATGTTCAATGGACACAAAAAGCCTTATCCTTAGTTCATCATTGTCTCACCTGATACAAAAAGCCTTATCCTTAGTTCATCATTGTCTCACCTGATACATAAAGCCTTATCCTTAGTTCATCATTGTCTCACCTGATACATAAAGCCTAATCCTTAGTTCATCATTGTCTCACCTGATACAAAAAGCCTTATCCTTAGTTCATCATTGTCTCACCTGATACATAAAGCCTTATCCTTAGTTCATCATTGTCTCACCTGTCGTGGAGAGAACGCCAGCGCGGGCGGAAGTCTTGTAGAGCGGGGATGTGTAGCAGGACTCGTCGGGCTCGTAGTCCATCTGGGGCACCATGTGGATGACGGGGAGCGGAGAGTTCATCACGCCCTTGACCGCATCCGTGACCTTCATAATGTCGTCGTCCCACCGCATCCCATCACAGAACAGCCCGTGGACCAGCACCCCGTCCGGTGGTGCATCCAGCTGTAACAATACAATACAATACAATACCCTCTCTCTCTCTCCCTCTCTCTTTCTTCCTGTCCCATCTCTCTCTCCCCTCTCTCTCTCTCCCCATCTCTCACCATTTCTCTCTCTCCCCACTCTCTCTCTCTCTCTTTCTCCCTCGTCCTCTCTCTCTCCCCACTCTCTCTCTTTCTCTTTCTCCCTCCCCCTCTCTCTCTCCCTCTCTCTCCCCTTTACCTCTTTGTCGAGGTCCATCTCCTCTCCAAACTTGAGGGCGGCCATCTGCTCGGTGACGACCTTCTGGTCGCGGTACTGCCGCATGATGGTGTACTGGAAGCTGAGGTGGTCGATGGGAAGCTCAAACTTGCGGGCGTAGTTCTGCAGGGTGCCCGTCAGGAATCCTGGCAACAACACAAACACTGAGTCACACTGGCTGCTACCCAAGGAGGGCGAAACAAAGAGATAGAAAGGGGTGAGGGAGATAAAGAGGGGTGGGTATAGAGATAATGAGGGAAAAGGAGAGGAAGACAGGTGGGGGTAGAAAGAGAGAGAGGTGGGTATAAAGATAAAGAGAGAGGGAAAAGGAGAGGGAGACAGGGAGAGAGAGACATAGGTGGGGATAGAGAGAGAGAGGTGGGAATAAAGATAAAGAGAGAGGGAAAAGGAGAGGGAGACAGGGAGAGAGAGACATAGGTGGGGATAGAGAGAGAGAGGTGGGAATAAAGATAAAGAGAGAGGGAAAAGGAGAGGGAGACAGGGAGAGAGAGACATAGGTGGGGGTAGAAAGAGAGAGAGGTGGGAATAAAGATAAAGAGAGAGGGAAAAGGAGAGAGAGACAGGGAGAGAGAGACATAGGTGGGGATAGAAAGAGAGAGAGGTGGGGAAAGAGAGAACAATACTAATGAAACTTTGTACTGAAGCACTGTAGCTAGACAGCCTTCACACTATTACCCCCCAAAGCTGCTGCTTATAGTGCTCACCCTGTGTGTAGAAGAACCCGGAGAGCCAGAATGACTTTGGCGCCCCCTGTCGGATCCAGCTGTCGATGAAGGCACAGCGCAGCACCAGGTCCGTCACCCAGCTACCCAGCGGCTTCAGGGACGGGTAGGAGGCGTTTGACCACAACTCGGGTACCTGGCAGACAGTAAGCATACATCACAGTGTTGGAGTTACCCTGATATTTGGGCTATATCATGGTTTGGGGCAGGCAGCCAAGTGGATATTCATCATATCACATTGATCACGTTAGGCCTCTTTATCATGTTTTGGGGTAGGCAGAAAAATGGATATTCATCATATCACATTGATCACGTCAAGGCCCCCTCCCCCTTTTTTCAACCTTCACAGGATCACGCTTCGGACTGCACAGTCCGGATGATGTAGGTCGTGTACGATCCATACTTTCCAAAGAAGGATTCAACGTAAATAGGGATAAACACCATAAAATGCCTTCTTTAATTCCATATGGGTCTTCCACGATCCACAACATCCAGACTGTGTAGTTGAAATGGCGTCATTGTTTGTTTGTTTGTTTACAAAGATAATCCTTTATAAATTGGTTGATAGGAAGGTTCTATGGTATTTGAAGATTACATGAAGTCTCAATCAAAAACTCCCCATAGTTTTAGAGATACAAACACTTTTGTGAGGCTCGGGCTGTCACTGTGCAGTTTGTATTATGTGTTGCCATGTGTTGTGTTGCCATGCGTTGTGTTGCCATGCGTTGTGTTGCCATGCGTTGTGTTGCCATGCGTTGTGTTGCCATGTGTTGTGTTGCCATGTGTTGTGTTGCCATGTGTTGTGTTGCCATGTGTTGTGTTGCCATGTGTTGTGTTGCCATGTGTTGTGTTGGCATGCGTTGTGTTGGCATGCGTTGTGTTGCCATGCGTTGTGTTGCCATGTGTTGTGTTGGCATGCGTTGTGTTGCCATGTGTTGTGTTGCCATGTGTTGTGTTGCCATGCGTTGTGTTGCCATGCGTTGTGTTGCTGTGTGGTGTGTGTTGCCGTGTGGTGTGTTGCTATGTGGTGTGTTGCAATGTGGTGTGTTGCCATGGTTACCTGGTTGTTGAGGAAGGCGGAGAAGACCATGTCCAACTCCTCGCTCATCACCACGAAGCCTTTGATGGCCTTCTGCAGCTGCTCCAACGAGTTCTACAACATCATCGTCATCGTTATCATCATCATCGTCATTGTCATCATCATCATCATCATCATCATCATCATTATCGTCGTAGTCGTAATCATCATCATTGCCATCATCATCATTGCCATCATCATCATCATCATCATCATCAACATCATCATCATCACATGTATAATTGTGAGTCTTGCCAGCAGTATTCTAACACCAATCAACACACTTTTAAGCAATAATTGATGGCACAGACATACGGACAGACAGGCGGCAGAGCGAGAAGCGGGTTGATACCTTGATGACTTTGAGCAGTTTGTTGAAGCGGTCAACCTCCTGTTCCAGCACGGTGGTCAGCGAGTTGAGACGTCCCTTGCTGTCCGGCTGAAACACCAAGCCGTGGTCACTCTCTGTCTTTTAATGTCAAGAAACTAACCATGAATATTACACTGAACAACCCTGACACACACCTCGCCTTGACTCTACACTGAGCCCAGTTTGTCTTTTATCTCAAAGTTTCTTTTGCACTGAAACACGATTAACATGGGACACACCCTCAACAAACCATTGAACATGATTAACATGGGACACGCCCTCAACAAACCATTGAACATGATTAACATGGGACACGCCCTCAACAAACCATTGAACATGATTAACATGGGACACGCCCTCAACAAACCATTGAACAAGATTAACATGGGACACACCCTCAACAAACCACAGAACATGATTAACATGGGACACACCCTCAACAAACCATTGAACAAGATTAACATGGGACACACCCTCAACAAACCATTGAACATGATCAACATGGGACACACCCTCAACAAACCATTGAACAAGATTAACATGGGACACACCCTCAACAAACCATTGAACAAGATTAACATGGGACACACCCTCAACAAACCATTGAACATGATTAACATGGGACACACCCTCAACAAACCATTGAACATGATTAACATGGGACACACCCTCAACAAACCATTGATTGAACAAGGGTTTAATGGGACGGTCCTGGACACACTGCAACAACATGTCCCAGGAAGGCTCGCCATGAGTGCATGATCAGGACCTGACCCTGACATGACTCTGAAACCATCCCTGATCTTGACACCATCCTGACACTTACACAACCCTGAACAGGACCCTGACCCCACCCTGACATGACCTTGACACCATCACCCCTGACCTTGACACCATCACCCCTGACCTTGACACCACCCTGACACTTACACCACCCTGAACAGGACCCTGACCTCACCCTGACGTGACCTTGACACCCCCACCACCCCTGACCTTGACACCACCACCCTGACACCACCCTGACCTTGATACCACCCTGACCTTGACGTACCTGGAACATCTCCTGACTGGCTAGCTCGATGTCCAGCTTGTTGATGAGTTTGCCCAGGATGTTGTCGCAGAGGTCGATGGCGATCTCGTCGTTGGACTTGCCGGTGCCACCGGACGACTGGCGGGGCTGCACCTCCAGGATTGTGTTGATGAGTGCGTTGGTCTCCTGCGTCTGGAACGCGATGTTGGCGTTCTCGTGCATGCCGAAGATCTCTGGCTCGTCGTTCTGCGGCAGCTCCTCGATGTACTGCCGGTACTCGGCCAGCGTGTCCAACTGAGGCGCGTAGTAGATACCTGCACACAGACACACCAGTCACTTACAATGGGGTAGTGGACTCTTGTTCTTCTTCCCAATGGAGATACCAATCTTTTTGCAGGGTTTGTTTTTAACATGGTATAGCAAATCATGTCCCAAATAGGTCCCGTTTACCTCAGACGACGTTTAACACAACTAGTCAGTCAATCAGTCAGCCACAGTCTTACCGGAGGGCGAGTACTTGTAGCCAGTCTTACCGGAGGGCGAGTACTTGTAGTTAGTCTTACCGGAGGGCGAGTACTTATAGCCAGTCTTACCGGAGGGCGAGTACTTGTAGCCGGGGTCCAGCGTCCTGGGATTGAAGAAGGTCTTGAGCACCGTACGCAGACATCTCTGATCCAGGAAGTCCGTCACGCGCCCGCCATACGTGATCTGCACAGCAATCAGTGTCACTCAGTGTCAATCAGTATTTCAATCAGTATCAATCAGTATTTCAATCAGTGTCAATCAGTATCAATAAGTATCAATAAGTATTTCAATCAGTATCAATCAGTATCAATCAGTATTTCAATCAGTATCAATCAGTGTCGATCAGTATCAATCAGTATCAATCAGTATTTCAATCAGTATCAATCAATATCAATCAGTATTTCAATCAGTGTCAATCAGTATTTCAATCAGTCCTAGCTATCACAAACACTACACATCACAGATGACTCACTCTCTCCTTGTCTTTACACTGGATTATTATTAGTTACACTTTAGTTTGCAGTAAACTGGGAGAAGGTCAGAAATAATCACGCTGTAAGCAGGATGAAAGGCACACACACACACACACACACACACACACACGCACACACACACTCACCTCGCCAGTGATATAGATGAGCGTGTCCCAGGGAATCTCACCGTCAGAGCAGAACATCTGTAGGTTGAGCAGCGCACACTCACGATCACTGTCGCTGAACTCGTACTGAAACCACCACAAGCACAATATACAATATGATCTCACACTCCCGATCACTGTCGCTGAACTCGTATTGAAACCACCACAAGCACAACATACAATATGATCTCACACTCACGATCACTGTCGCTGAACTGGTACTGAAACCACCACAAGCACAACATACAATATGATCTCACACTCACGATCCCTGTCGCTGAACTGGTACTGAAACCACCACAAGCACAACATACAATATCATCTCACACTCACGATCCCTGTCGCTGAACTCGCACTGAAACCACCACAAGCACAACATACAATATGATCTCACACTCACGATCACTGTCACTGAACTCGCACTGAAACCACCACAAGCACAACATACAATATGATCTCACACTCACGATCACTGTCACTGAACTCGCACTGAAACCACCACAAGCACAACATACAATATGATCTCACACTCACGATCCCTGTCGCTGAACTGGTACTGAAACCACCACAAGCACAACATATAATATGATCTCACACTCACGATCACTGTCACTGAACTGGTACTGAAACCACCACAAGCACAACATACAATATGATCTCACACTCACGATCACTGTCACTGCACTGGTACTGAAACCACCACAAGCACAACATGCAATATGATCTCACACTCACGATCACTGTCACTGAACTGGTACTGAAACCACCACAAGCACAACATGCAATATGATCTCACACTCACGATCACTGTCACTGAACTGGTACTGAAACCACCACAAGCACAACATGCAATATGATCTCACACTCACGATCGCTGTCGCTGAACTGGTACTGAAACCACCACAAGCACAACATGCAATATGATCTCACACTCCCGATCACTGTCACTGAACTCGTATTGAAACCACCACAAGCACAACATACAATATGATCTCACACTCACGATCACTGTCACTGAACTGGTATTGAAACCACCACAAGCACAACATACAATATGATCTCACACTCACGATCGCTGTCACTGAACTGGTACTGAAACCACCACAAGCACAACATACAATATGATCTCACACTCACGATCGCTGTCACTGAACTGGTACTGAAACCACCACAAGCACAACATACAATATGATCTCACACTCACGATCACTGTCACTGAACTGGTACTGAAACCACCACAAGCACAACATACAATATGATCTCACACTCACGATCACTGTCGCTGAACTGGTACTGAAACCACCACAAGCACAACATACAATATGATCTCACACTCACGATCCCTGTCGCTGAACTGGTACTGAAACCACCACAAGCACAACATACAATATCATCTCACACTCACGATCACTGTCACTGAACTGGTACTGAAACCACCACAAGCACAACATACAATATGATCTCACACTCACGATCACTGTCACTGAACTGGTACTGAAACCACCACAAGCACAACATGCAATATGATCTCACACTCACGATCACTGTCACTGAACTGGTACTGAAACCACCACAAGCACAACATGCAATATGATCTCACACTCACGATCACTGTCACTGAACTGGTACTGAAACCACCACAAGCACAACATGCAATATGATATCACACTCACGATCACTGTCGCTGAACTGGTACTGAAACCACCACAAGCACAACATGCAATATGATCTCACACTCACGATCACTGTCACTGAACTGGTACTGAAACCACCACAAGCACAACATGCAATATGATCTCACACTCCCGATCACTGTCACTGAACTCGTATTGAAACCACCACAAGCACAACATACAATATGATCTCACACTCACGATCGCTGTCGCTGAACTCGTACTGAAACCACCACAAGCACAACATACAATATGATCTCACACTCACGATCGCTGTCGCTGAACTGGTACTGAAACCACCACAAGCACAACATGCAATATGATCTCACACTCCCGATCACTGTCACTGAACTCGTATTGAAACCACCACAAGCACAACATACAATATGATCTCACACTCCCGATCACTGTCACTGAACTCGTATTGAAACCACCACAAGCACAACATGCAATATGATCTCACACTCCCGATCACTGTCACTGAACTGGTACTGAAACCACCACAAGCACAACATGCAAGGTGACTGCCACCAATAAGGACATGGAACATTTGATGCATGACATGGAACATTTGATGCAGGACATGAAACATTTGATGCTGGACATGGAACATTAGATGCAGGACATGGAACATTTGATGCATGACATGGAACATTTGATGCATGACATGGAACATTTGATGCAGGACATGGAACATTTGATGCCGGACATGGAACATTTGATGCATGACATGGAACATTTGATGCAGGACATGGAACATTTGATGCAGGACATGGAACATTTGATGCAGGACATGGAACATTTAATACAGGACATGGAACATTTGATGCAGGACATGGAACATTTAATACAGGACATGGAACATTTGATGCAGGACGTGGAACATTCGATGCAGGACATGGAACATTTGATGCAGGACGTGGAACATTTGATGCAGGACAAAACAACAGTTAACAGGCAGAGGTTTTTCTGAATGTGTTGCTTTGTCCTGATTTAAATGTTTCCAAGAAACGAGCCTTTCTTGTTGTACGATATGTGACCGTACCTTAATGCTTCAACACAGAGGGCCAAACTCATGTTCTACCTTGATGTTCCATCCCAGCTGTCCAAACTTGTTCCTATCTAACACAGCTTCTGGTCTTAATTATCCACCTGTGTGTGTCAACACGTACCTTGATGTTCCAGCCCAGCGGTCCAAACTTCTTTCTCTCCAGGATGATGGCGTGGAAGAAGCAGATACCGAACACGATGCGGCGCCAGTCCACACCCAGCACTGAAACCACACACCGCCGTCAGCTGTGTCAACACTTTATGCACACATACTTTGCATCCACCCCCCCCCCCCCCCCCTTTTAAGACTAACAATTCAAGACTCTCTCACTTTGATGATTTTTTTGTTTGTTTGTTTGCTTAACGCCCAGCCGACCACGAAGGGCCATATCAGGGCGGTGCTGCTTTGACATATAACGTGCGCCACACACAAGACAGAAGTCGCAGCACAGGCTTCATGTCTCACCCAGTCACATTATTCTGACACCGGACCAACCAGTCCTAGCACTAACCCCATAATGCCAGACGCCAGGCGGAGCAGCCACTAGATTGCCAATTTTAAAGTCTTAGGTATGACCCGGCCGGGGTTCGAACCCACGACCTCCCGATCACGGGGCGGACGCCTTACCACTAGGCCAACCGTGCCGGTCACTTTGATGATGTAATACGTGTACCATTTCATTTTCTCAGATGTTCTGTTTGTAAACTTATACACATGTCCGTCGTTTCGCCATTGTTTCTTTTACGAACTTCAAACACCTGAGAAAATCAGAGGGATTGTCACAATGGAGGTGAGTTTACACTGAGGCTACAAACACAACATCTGAGTGAGGAGGGTCTTAAAAAGGAGGAAGTTTTCAGTTTAGGGGTGGGGGGGGGAGGAGGGTTCCAATGTAGCGTAAAATAGTCTGCTGCATGGCAGACTGGCCAAGGTTGAAACAAAGACGTACCATTGTCCTCAAAGAAGGTGGGCGTGATTTCAGCGAACGCACGCCGGAGGTTGGCACGCAAGCCTTTGGGCGGCTCGTTGGTGACCTTGACAGAGTTCTGAAGGACGGCGACGGGGAAGTGCTTGGCGGGCATGGAGGAGAGGAAGAGACGGAAGTCTTCATGGATGTCGTCCGGTCGCTCTTGCATGTCCTTCACCGTGTTCTCCATCGACAACATCCACGACCTGGCCAGGTGGCAGTTCTGGTCACAGGCAGAACAACACAAGCTGGTCAACAACACGTCTGCATTGCTGGTCACAGGCAGAACACTACAAGCTGGTTAACAACACTCTGCATTGCTGATCACAGGCAGAACACTACAAGCTGGTTAACAACACTCTGCATTGCTGGTCACAGGCAGAACACTACAAGCTGGTCAACAACACTCTGCATTGCTGGTCACAGGCAGAACAACACAAGCTGGTTAACAACACTCTGCATTGCTGGTCACAGGCAGAACACTACAAGCTGGTCAACAACACGTCTGCATTGCTGGTCACAGGCAGAACACTACAAGCTGGTTAACAACACTCTGCATTGCTGATCACAGGCAGAACACTACAAGCTGGTTAACAACACTCTGCATTGCTGGTCACAGGCAGAACACTACAAGCTGGTTAACAACACTCTGCATTGCTGATCACAGGCAGAACACTACAAGCTGGTTAACAACACTCTGCATTGCTGGTCACAGGCAGAACAACACAAGCTGGTTAACAACACTCTGCATTGCTGGTCACAGGCAGAACAACACAAGCTGGTTAACAACACTCTGCATTGCTGGTCACAGGCAGAACACTACAAGCTGGTCAACAACACGTCTGCATTGCTGGTCACAGGCAGAACACTACAAGCTGGTTAACAACACTCTGCATTGCTGATCACAGGCAGAACACTACAAGCTGGTTAACAACACTCTGCATTGCTGATCACAGGCAGAACACTACAAGCTGGTTAACAACACTCTGCATTGCTGATCACAGGCAGAACACTACAAGCTGGTTAACAACACTCTGCATTGCTGGTCACAGGCAGAACAACACAAGCTGGTTAACAACACTCTGCATTGCTGGTCACAGGCAGAACACTACAAGCTGGTCAACAACACTCTGCATTGCTGGTCACAGGCAGAACACTACAAGCTGGTTAACAACACTCTGCATTGCTGGTCACAGGCAGAACAACACAAGCTGGTTAACAACACTCTGCATTGCTGGTCACAGGCAGAACACTACAAGCTGGTTAACAACACTCTGCATTGCTGGTCACAGGCAGAACACTACAAGCTGGTTAACAACACTCTGCATTGCTGGTCACAGGCAGAACAACACAAGCTGGTTAACAACACTCTGCTATAATTGCTTGTTGTGAAAATGACCACTAGCTAGCATTGAGTATAATAACCTGTGACTCACAGTATATTAACACTTCGATCATTCCTTCTTCAGGAAATGATTAACTATCCCCTGTGAGCCACGTACGGTATAATGATTAACACTTCATTCCTTCTTCAGGAAATGATTATAATCGTCATTGTAACCAAGTGTACAAAACACTCCAAACCTTTGCCATAACTTCTAAGCTATTTAAAACTATCATGCAACACTTTGCCGTACCTAAGCTATGAAGACTTTCACGCATAACTTTGCCATTATACCATAACTAAGCTAAGACTTTCACGCATAACTTTGCCATAACTAAGCTAAGACTTTCACGCATAACTTTGCCATAACTAAGCTAAGACTTTCACACATAACTTTGCCATAACTAAGATAAGACTTTCACGCATAACTTTGCCATAACT
>NC_090260.1:2016483-2069483 GCF_037325665.1 Littorina saxatilis
CGCTTCGATATCTGCCAATGTCTGTTTTCAATCACAGTCAAATAGAGTTCCAGGTGTGATTTCAAAGCAGCACGCAGTAGGTCAGTGTGTGAGATCGCTGGATGTCTCTGTGCTCACGTCTTGGAGTGTTGTGGCGGTTTGTCCACACATGCCCACACATGCCCACACATGCCCACACACGTTCTGCCTTCTGGTGTCCAGCTTGGAATAATTATATGTTTCCGTTACTATGTCTAGCACTGGATGGATGGGTAGACTTGTTTTACTGATTGATTGATTGATTGATTGATTGATTGATTGATGTTTTGGCTGTTATTTTAATAGTATTGTTTTGTTTTGTGTTAATCAAATTAAGATACTCACTGCAACAAAGGTCAGAAAGGTCAATAGGTGACTAAATAATTGCCAGTCGGAAGGGGCTGGGTGGGGGCGGAGGTAGTGGTAAATGAGGCTACTGTCGAGAGTCATACTCAAGCCATTTTATACACTTTGTTCGATAGGAATGTTAAGTATAGGTCGATCCATTTACGCTGTGTTCGGTAGGAGTATTAAGTATAACTCATGTCACACACCGACAGATGATATCCTGCACTACAAGTTTAATATGTCAAGAACGATGTTAAAGTAACCATTAGCCCATATTTACATTGAAATAAAGAACACAGCATCCCGCACATCCTTGCAATGTGACGCGGCTTGCTGCATACAATGCAACAAACGTGCAAGCATGGATATTGACACGTCAGTCAACGCACAGGCGATTGACACGAGGTGGGCGGGGCCTGTGGGTTGGGTGGCGTGCTCTCAAGACTACTACACTATGACTGAGAGAGAAGAGCTTCCGCCACCCTAACCACGTGACATCCGTCAAGAGTCACTGTTCATAGTGAAGATACTGTCCCACTGTAGGTGTTGTCAAGAGTCACTGTTCATAGTGAAGATACTGTCAGAGACTATAGAGTGTGTACTCTAGCTACAGTCTCTGATAATGTCCCACTGTAGGTGTTGTCAAGAGTCACTGTTCATAGTGAAGATACTGTCCCACTGCAGGTGTTGTCAAGTCACTGTTCATAGTGAAGATACTGTCCCACTGCAGGTGTTGTCAAGTCACTGTTCATAGTGAAGATACTGTCCCACTGTAGGTGTTGTCAAGGGTCACTGTTCATGGTGAAGATACTGTCCCACTGTAGGTGTTGTCAAGAGTCACTGTTCATAGTGAAGATACTGTCCCACTGCAGGTGTTGTCAAGAGTCACTGTTCATAGTGAAGATACTGTCCCACTGCAGGTGTTGTCAAGAGTCAGTGTTCATAGTGAAGATACTGTCCCACTGTATGTGTTGTCAAGAGTCACTGTTCATAGTGAAGATACTGTCCCACTGTAGGTGTTGTCAAGAGTCACTGTTCATAGTGAAGATACTGTCCCACTGTAGGTGTTGTCAAGAGTCAGTGTTCATAGTGAAGATACTGTCCCACTGCAGGTGTTGTCAAGAGTCACTGTTCATAGTGAAGATACTGTCCCACTGCAGGTGTTGTCAAGAGTCAGTGTTCATAGTGAAGATACTGTCCCACTGTATGTGTTGTCAAGAGTCACTGTTCATAGTGAAGATACTGTCCCACTGTAGGTGTTGTCAAGAGTCACTGTTCATAGTGAAGATACTGTCCCACTGCAGGTGTTGTCAAGAGTCACTGTTCATAGTGAAGATACTGTCCCACTGCAGGTGTTGTCAAGAGTCAGTGTTCATAGTGAAGATACTGTCCCACTGTATGTGTTGTCAAGAGTCACTGTTCATAGTGAAGATACTGTCCCACTGTAGGTGTTGTCAAGAGTCACTGTTCATAGTAAAGATACTGTCCCACTGTAGGTGTTGTCAAGAGTCACTGTTCATAGTGAAGATACTGTCCCACTGTAGGTGTTGTCAAGAGTCACTGTTCATAGTGAAGATACTGTCCCACTGTAGGTGTTGTCAAGAGTCACTGTTTATAGTGAAGATACTGTCCCACTGTAGGTGTTGTCAAGAGTCACTGTTTATAGTGAAGATACTGCCCCACTGTATGTGTTGTCAAGAGTCACTGTTCATAGTGAAGATACTGTCCCACTGTAGGTGTTGTCAAGAGTCACTGTTCATAGTGAAGATACTGTCCCACTGTAGGTGTTGTCAAGAGTCACTGTTCATAGTGAAGATACTGTCCCACTGTAGGTGTTGTCAAGAGTCAGTGTTCATAGTGAAGATACTGTCCCACTGCAGGTGTTGTCAAGAGTCACTGTTCATAGTGAAGATACTGTCCCACTGTAGGTGTTGTCAAGGGTCACTGTTCATGGTGAAGATACTGTCCCACTGTAGGTGTTGTCAAGGGTCACTGTTCATAGTGAAGATACTGTCCCACTGTAGGTGTTGTCAAGGGTCACTGTTCATAGTGAAGATACTGTCCCACTGTAGGTGTTGTCAAGGGTCACTGTTCATGGTGAAGATACTGTCCCACTGCAGGTGTTGTCAAGAGTCACTGTTCATAGTGAAGATACTGTCCCACTGTAGGTGTTGTCAAGGGTCACTGTTCATAGTGAAGATACTGTCCCACTGTAGGTGTTGTCAAGAGTCACTGTTCATAGTGAAGATACTGTCCCACTGTAGGTGTTGTCAAGAGTCACTGTTCATAGTGAAGATACTGTCCCACTGTAGGTGTTGTCAAGGGTCACTGTTCATAGTGAAGATACTGTCCCACTGTAGGTGTTGTCAAGGGTCACTGTTCATAGTGAAGATACTGTCCCACTGTAGGTGTTGTCAAGGGTCACTGTTCATAGTGAAGATACTGTCCCACTGTAGGTGTTGTCAAGAGTCACTGTTCATAGTGAAGATACTGTCCCACTGTAGGTGTTGTCAAGGGTCATCACAAGTGTTCATGTTGCTGTCTGTCACTCGATCCATACACACAGGGGACAGGCCCAGTGACGTCACAGATACCGTTGGTTTGTGGCGCCGTGAACGTCGCCAACACAAGTTGAAGTGCATGGCCTGGCTTCTTGCTCTCTCTCTCTCTCTCTCTCTCTCTCTCTCTCTCTGAGTGTGTGTGCGTGTATGCATGCGCTTATGTGCGTGTATGTGTGTGCCTGTTTTTGTTTAGTTTGCTTCGGAAACTGTATTAGCTCTCTCTCTCTCTCTCTCTCTCTCTCTCTCTCTCTCTCTCTCTCTCTCTCTCTCTCTCTCTCGGAACCAAAGAAGTGCATTTCTGTTGATAGTCAGCTGATAAACGAGGTTAGTGAACACAAAATTTTGGGTGTAACTATTGACAACAATCTAACATGGGGCCCTCATGTAAGTAACTTATGTAAATCTACAGCAAAAAAAGTTCATCAGTCTGCAAAGATTAAACATTTTCTAAATTTTGATGCGCGCAGAACATTTTTTCAAGCGCATGTGCAGTCTGGAATAGACTATGCATCAACCCTTTGGGATTCTGCAAGTGATGCAGCTTTAAGACCCCTAAAATCTTTGCACAGACGCGGAGTAAAAGTTGTTCTGCTGAAAAACAGCACCCTCTCTAATCATGACTACAAAAAAGCTGAAATTCTTCCACTTTCATCCAGACTAGCGTTTAACAAGGCAAGGTTTATGCATAAAATAGTTCTTGGACGTGTACCAGACTATTTAACTAAAAGAATATTATTAACTGAGACTTCATCAAGCCGCACGAAGAAACTAAATGTTCCCCTCCCTAGAATTGACTTGTATAAAACTAGTCTGGCATATTCAGGTCCATTTCTGTGGAATGGTTTACCAGTCTCTCTCAGACAGCCACTTTCTGTTGCCAGTTTTAGAAGACATACTTTTTTGTATATGCTTTCATCGTCGTGTGGCACTTAATGCCTCGATCAGGTACTGCTGTTTGATAAGTACATGAAGATCTACTAGTATAATCATTTCATTTCAGTTAAGTTTATTTTTATTTTTTATGATTATGTGTACAATGTGTACATGTGTGTGTGTGTGTGCGTGTGTCTGTGTGCGTGTGTGTGTGTGTGCGTGCGTGCGTGCGTGCGTGTGTGTGTGTGTGTGTGTGTGTGTGTGTGTATGTATGTGTGCGTGTGTCTGTGTGCGTGTGTGTCTGTATGTGCATGTATGTCTGTGTGTGTCTGTGTGCATGTGACCGTGTGTGTCAAAGTGTGTGTTTTAATGTATACCATTACCAATGACCATGTATGCTATGAACATTTTTTTTTTTTTTTTTTCCTCTTTGTCTGATTTAATAACCATGTTTTTATGTTTTTGCTTTGCTTCTTCTTCTGCTTTAATATTATGCACTGGTTAGTTAATTCCCTCTTGGGCGAGGGCTGGATGAAAAAAGATCTTTGCTGTATCTACTCCATTACCCTCGAAAAATAAAGTTGGTTCGTTCGTTCGTTCGTTCGTTCGTTCTCTCTCAAAAGCCAGCGAACGTCAAAAACCATCAAAAGCGAAAGAAGAAAAGGCGTGTTTGATCGTGTCGGATTTCCGCTCTTTTGATACTTTGTGAAGGTTATACAATGTTCTGTCTGCACTCAGTCACAATATTTTTGCCAACGCTTTTGAAAGTGTTTTCTATGAGACGCCATTCATGACTTTCGATCTCAGAAGAATCACGCCATTGGCAGAGAGGATATTGCGTTTTACCCGTGTGGACAGGGCGTAAAGAAGCACAGTTCAATCGAGGTAATTGTCCGTTTTCACTCAACACCAAATAATGCGCCAGGTGTGATTTCAAAGCAACACACAGTAGGTCAGTGTTAAAGATCACTACTCCCCCCCCCCCCCCCCCCCCCCCCTCTGTATGTTTCTCACGCTTTTTCTAAACAAGGAGACACATGTTTTGACTTGTTATGTTTGGCTTAAAGAATATGCTTTCGAGTACTTAATCTGGTAATCGATTGATTGATTGACTAATTGATTGATAAGTTGGTTGGTTGGTTAATTGATTCGTTCGTTGGTTCATTTATTCATTCATGCATTCGTACATTTATGTTTGGTCTGTTTGCTTTATGATGATACAAGACACAAACAGTATTTACCAGTTTGAGGGGAACTGAAATCCAACATCCACGCCACTGTGGAGAACCATAGACCAAATAGCTTTGGTCTATGGGAGAACCAGGACACAAACAGTATTTACCAGTTTGAGGGGAACTGAAATCCAACATCCACGCCACTGTGGAGAACCATAGACCAAATAGCTTTGGTCTATGGGAGAACCACACAAACAGTATTTACCAGTTTGAGGGGAACTGAAATCCAACATCCACGCCACTGTGTAGAACCAAGCAAGACAGTGCAGTCAGTGTGATTTGCTGGATACAACTTAAACATACACATAAGTCTAGATATTGAGTACAATACACGCTTTGATGGGTGGACTTCAGTGAAGAATGCACATCAAATAACTGGCTGTTTGTTCAATCTGTGTGTCAGTGTTCATGCCTGTGTCTGTTGCTAGGAAGGAAAGCCAGCAGTTATGTGATAAATACCGTTGGTTTGTCACCTTGACAGTTAAGTTGCCAACACCTCTCTCTCTCTCTTTCTCCCTCTCTCTCTCCGCTCTCTCCCCCTCTCTCGCGCTCTCTCTCTCGATCTCTCTCCCTCTCTCTCCGTCACTCTCTCAGTCTCTCTCCCTCCCTCTCTCTCTCTCCCTCTCTCTCTAGTGTCACATTTCTACCCGAAACGAGCCCCATGCTAGTGTCACATTATATTTATTTGTTTGATCTCTCGTGCTTCTTACAACTGTCACACTCATAGGACAGAAGATGACCGGGCAATGCAGTAACACGTAATTTGACAGGTGTGAAAAAACGTTCACCTGGCACAGTAGAGGTCAGTGGGGTGCGTTACTGAGGCTCGTTTGGTGTTTAAATGTGGTCGTATCACTCAAAAAATGTACTAGGGTAGAAGAGAAGTTATTAGGTACAGCACTTAACCCTTTAAATGCCAGACAGTGCTAATCGTCTTTAACAACTTTTCTTCATTAGCACAATATAAAAGCTGCTTTGATTTTTTTTAAATCATTAAAAAAGTTTTCCACTAACCCTCGGTTGGACTATAGCAGTCAAGCGACAGACACACTTCAGCAAACTAACCTAACCACGTGGTCAGGTTAACAAACACGCAACAAATACCACCACACTGTGATGACTGTTTATATTTTAATTTCAAATCCAATTGTCACAAAACAGTTGCATTGACATCCAAAGAATATAAAATAAGATACAAATCACAGACCATGTTGTCATTCTGTCAGTAGACACAAGAAGAATATCACAGCATAGTAACACAGACATCTGCAAAAAATAACATTTACATTTATGTCAACACAAGGATAAGACTATGAGCTGCACAAAACAAAACAGAATAATATTAAACACTCTCAACTATCGGATAATCTAAGATCAGTCAACACATAGAGACTTGGTGCATCAGACGTCGCCATTAAAAGCAGTGTGTTTTCACTATACAAATAAAAAGTCTCTCATCGTTTTCAATCAGTGTACAGATTTCTAAGATGACAAACCTTTTAATGCTGATTTAAAAAAAAAATGTTTTGATAATTCTTTCAGCAGTAATTGGCCATTGATCATCAACTGACAGCAGTCTTCCAGTAAAAGCCATCACAAAAATAGCAGTTTTCATCATGTCAGCGGTATAAGAGAACGAGGGAGCCGAGAAAAACAATCAGCAGATTAAAATAAAAATAGACGTTTCATCCCGTCATCTGTGTAGGCACTTCAGAATTGTTGGATTGAATACATGACTTCAGAAAGAAATAGCTGACCACAACGAGCATTGATACTGTGCACAACAAACAGAAAAGACGGTTTTTGGCTTAATTGATTTTGCAACAGCACTGGTGAAAATCCTTGCAGAAATGTAGAAAGTGCATAAGCTTAGTGCACAAACAAGTAGGAACACTATAAAATCCAAAAAGCAGTGTAGTTTTTACACTATAAAACCTAAAGGCAGTATAGTATTTACACTATAAAACCTAAAGGCAGTATAGTATTTACACTATAAAACCTAAAGGCAGTATAGTATTTACACTATAAAACCTAAAGGCAGTATAGTATTTACACTATAAAACCTAAAGGCAGTATAGTATTTACACTATAAAACCTAAAGGCAGTATAGTATTTACACTATAAAACCTAAAGGCAGTATAGTATTTACACTATAAAACTTAAAGGCAGTATAGTATTTACACTATAAAACTTAAAGGCAGTATAGTATTTACACTATAAAACTTAAAGGCAGTATAGTGTGTACACTATAAAACCTAAAGGCAGTATAGTATTTACACTATAAAACCTAAAGGCAGTATAGTATTTACACTATAAAACCTAAAGGCAGTATAGTATTTACACTATAAAACCTAAAGGCAGTATAGTATTTACACTATAAAACTTAAAGGCAGTATAGTGTGTACACTATAAAACCTAAAGGCAGTATAGTATTTACACTATAAAACTTAAAGGCAGTATAGTATTTACACTATAAAACTTAAAGGCAGTATAGTATTTACACTATAAAACTTAAAGGCAGTATAGTATTTACACTATAAAACTTAAAGGCAGTATAGTATTTACACTATAAAACTTAAAGGCAGTATAGTGTGTACACTATAAAACCTAAAGGCAGTATAGTATTTACACTATAAAACCTAAAGGCAGTATAGTATTTACACTATAAAACCTAAAGGCAGTATAGTATTTACACTATAAAACCTAAAGGCAGTATAGTATTTACACTATAAAACCTAAAGGCAGTATAGTATTTACACTATAAAACTTAAAGGCAGTATAGTGTGTACACTATAAAACCTAAAGGCAGTATAGTATTTACACTATAAAACCTAAAGGCAGTATAGTATTTACACTATAATATCAAACAGTCAGTCAGCATGTCACAGTTGATTACGTTCATTTCAGTATTCGTGGCAATAACAAAAATATTTTCATATAGGAAAATATGGACGGATCAGATATAATGACAAAGACATTTATTTGCACACAAAAACATGTCATCACATTGTATAATAAAAAATAAACTGCAAAGATTTTGAACACAAAAACATGTCATCACATTGTATAATAAAAAATAAACTGCAAAGATTTTGAACACAAAAACTTAACAGCCTAACCTCAGCCTACCAAAAATTTAAAAAAAATGCTCTCTGACTGCAAACAATGTTTTTGGTAGTCAAACATGTATAAATATTCCATGAACTGTCAGCAGTCAGCAATATTTGCCTCACTGAGTCACAAGGGACTGAGACATTCAGCACAACTTGCTGTGAGTTTTGAACGTGAAGATCAATCTGACACACATTAACTTCTTACAGTCCCAGACAGACAGGTACAATAGTAACTGTTGTGGATGGAGTAAAGGTGTTTGGTCTCACACTGTAAAGAAATACAATCATTGTTTCAGCAGTAACTTTTTACTTTTTACTATTTTACTCACACACAGCAGTAACACTTCACTCTATGAACTAACACAAGTACAACACACAGATATTTTACTCACACACAAACTCTCAATCTGTCGAACAGCGCTGTCAGATTTTATTACAAGACAAAATATTCCCAGTCTCTGCCAGCCAATGAAAACGTCTGAGGGAGAGACTGAACAAGTGGTTGTGGGGATCAGGAAAACACAGAGAGCGCTTCACTCGGCACTGAGGGCAAAGCTTGCAAACTCCTTTGTACGCTCAGCAGTGAAAATGTCTGACTTCATGTGGATGTATAAGAATAATTAAGGCTGCGACACTAACGTTTGGTGCATAGGTATTGTGTTCACCCGTCTGAGAAAGGTATAAACTTCACACGTGAACATCTTACAGAAAGTTTGTAAAAAAAAGTCTGAAAGGTAGAAGTGACAAACTGTGGAGTCTTGGATTTCGTTCACCTAGCTAGTGCTACTTGATGTATGTTATGTGTGTGCAGAGAGAGGGGGCTCACTGCATGGAGTGTCCTCTGGTGCTCTTCTTGTAAAACAGTGAAACAAGAGACTGTTAGGTGTGCATGCGTGGGCGTGTGTGTGTGTGTGTGTGTGTGTGTCGACTATTCACTGAGCTGGCACAAAAGAGCGGCTCCCTTGGCTATCCAGTAATCCTGGGACTGGGAGGACGGCAGGTGGATGGCCACCACGTAGTTAGTGGAGTGACCTGCAACACAACGTATCAACAACACGTTACATAGCACAATATAATGCAACACACCGTAGATACCCGTACGAAACGTTCTTATAAGAAATTGGACCCAATTTCATATAAGATTCTTATAAGAGTCTTGTATGACAATTTCATATATGTGGCTTATAGGTATTTTAAATGCAAATGAGGTAAATTCTTATAAGAAACTTATATGAATCATATATGAACCTATAACCTGAGCTCATATAGGTCTCTTATATGAATCTTATATTCTCTTATAAGAAAGCTATAGGTCTCTTATATGAAATGTTCATATATGAGACTTATAAGAATCTTATATGAAACCTACATCTCCCTTATAGGATTCTTATATGTCTCATATATGATATTTATATGTCTCATACTAGACACACGACCTTGACCTACATTTGTGTTTACAAGGGAAATAACACCTGCTTAACCCAATTTAACTGTCTTGACTTTGAATTATAATGAATCCAACTGCAAAATACCTTTTGGTTCAGTATATATACATATCTTTACTGAAGTTGTGTTTATTTTGAGGGCAAAAACAAACAGATCTCTAAATCACTGGTCACAAGAAGAGGAGTAAGACATGCATTGTCCTCTTCAAATCCAATATTTTGAAACTTGAAATTATGAACAAGAAACAACAAACAAGTTACAGCCACAAATAATTTTCTTGAATATGCACAGCTGTCACAGTTTCTTGTTGCTTGAACCAAAGTAGTGCTGGTAAACATGATTTGATCACCTGATGCAGAACCAGAACTGTAAAGTAAAACAAATAATGGAGGGAAATTCTGGATTTTGAATAAAAACACAAACCTGTCAGTGTCAAGCTGTTGGGTTGGTTGGGCTGCCAGCCACCCACAAACATCAGCATGACATAAACATTCTCTTCACATATTCATACATCAAGTCCAATTATTTCTGTAAGAACTTTGCATTTTAGTCCTGCTCTTTCACTGATTTTCTGCTAAACATCCTCACAGAGCTGCTGTCACAAAGATGGCCGTTCAGTCAGGGGGAGATAATGCTCAAGGCAAACCATCCACTTCCTGTTCATATATGAAACATATATGAAAGCCAGTATTGCCAGTAATTCAGCATTGTCCAATATTTTTTCTAAGTCCTGAATTCTCCTATGCAGAAACTAAGTGATGATTCATATAAGAGTCATATAAGATTCATATAAGAAACATATAAGAGAACTATAGGTTTCTGGAAGTGCAGGTTCTCATATATGATTCATATATGATTCTTATATGAATTGGGGTCTTTTTCATATAAGAGACTTATAAGAAACCTATTCCTACAACTGACATACATAGCTTTTTACTTGTCATATATGAAACTTATATGTTTCTTATAAGAAACTTATAGGTTTCTTATATGTCTCTTATATGTTCATATATGTTCATTTCGTACGGGAAGATACCAGTCAAACACACAGTGAACAATTAACAGTGACATCACACCAATGGTCTCCCCCCCCCCCCCCACACACACACACACAACATGCCAACCTATAGTCCCACCCCCACTCCCCTGCAGTGGAGAGAAAGCAGCACGGGGAAATATCTTGTAGAGCGATGTGTCTTCGCCCCAACGCCCGCCTTCCCCCCCCCCCCCCCCCCTTCTAACTATACCCCCCCCCCCCCCCCCCCCCATGTTTCACTTGTAATGGAACGAAAGCAGCACGGGGGAATGTCTTGTAGATCCGAGAAGAGTAGCAGTTGTATCATTACACCACCCGCTTCTCCCTCTCTTCCCCTTTCTGTACACCCCCCCTCCATGTTTAACCTGTCGTGGACAGCGCTGCTGGAGGTTTTGTAGACCTGGAAGGAGTAGCATGTATCTCATAACTCCCCTCCCCTGCCCTCTCCTCAGTCGGTAGCGGCGCTGGCTTCAAAACTAGTTGTCGCTGCGTTCGACGAGGGATTTACTTCCCAGAGTTAACTTTGTGCAGACTCTCCTCGGTGTCCGAACTCAGATTTTACGATTTAACACACACAAACATGCACTATTTTGTAGTCTCAGTTGGCCGCCTAAATAAGATTATTTTTGTCGACTTCTGACATCACATGGCTCAAAACAGGAAAATCCCATGTTCAATGGACACAAAAAGCCTTATCCTTAGTTCATCATTGTCTCACCTGATACACATCATTGTCTCACCTGATACATGAAGCCTTATCCTTAGTTAATCATTGTCTTACCTGATACATAAAGCCTTATCCTTAGTTCATCATTGTCTCACCTGATACATGAAGCCTTATATAAAGCCTTATCCTTAGTTCATCATTGTCTCACCTGATACATGAAGCCTTATATAAAGCCTTATCCTTAGTTCATCATTGTCTCACCTGTCGTGGAGAGAACGCCAGCGCGGGCGGAAGTCTTGTAGAGCGGGGATGTGTAGCAGGACTCGTCGGGCTCGTAGTCCATCTGGGGCACCATGTGGATGACGGGGAGCGGAGAGTTCATCACGCCCTTGACCGCATCCGTGACCTTCATAATGTCGTCGTCCCACCGCATCCCATCACAGAACAGCCCGTGGACCAGCACCCCGTCCGGTGGTGCATCCAGCTGTAACAATACAATACAATACAATACAATACCCTCTCTCTCTCCAAATCTCTTTCTTCCTGTCCCATCTCTCTCTCTCCAAATCTCTCTCTCCCCTCTCTCTCTCTCCCCATCTCTCACCATTTCTCTCTCTCTCCCCACTCTCTCTCTTTTTCTTTCTCCTTCCCCCTCTCTCTCCCCTTTACCTCTTTGTCGAGGTCCATCTCCTCTCCAAACTTGAGGGCGGCCATCTGCTCGGTGACGACCTTCTGGTCGCGGTACTGCCGCATGATGGTGTACTGGAAGCTGAGGTGGTCGATGGGAAGCTCAAACTTGCGGGCGTAGTTCTGCAGGGTGCCCGTCAGGAATCCTGGCAACAACACAAACACTGAGTCACACTGGCTGCTACCCAAGGAGGGCGAAACAAAGAGATAGAAAGGGGTGAGGGAGATAAAGAGGGGTGGGTATAGAGATAATGAGGGAAAAGGAGAGAGAGACAGGTGGGGATAGAAAGAGAGAGAGGTGGGTATAAAGATAAAGAGGGAAAAGGAGAGAGAGACAGGGAGAGAGAGACAGGTGGGGGTAGAAAGAGAGAGAGGTGGGAATAAAGATAAAGAGAGAGGGAAAAGGAGAGGGAGACAGGGAGAGAGAGACATAGGTGGGGTAGAAACAGAGAGAGGTGGGAAAAGAGATAAAGAGAGAGGGAAAAGGAGAGGGAGACAGGGAGAGAGAGACATAGGTGGGGATAGAGAGAGAGAGGTGGGAATAAAGATAAAGAGAGAGGGAAAAGGAGAGAGAGACAGGGAGAGAGAGACATAGGTGGGGATAGAAAGAGAGAGAGGTGGGGAAAGAGAGAACAATACTAATGAAACTTTGTACTGAAGCACTGTAGCTAGACAGCCTTCACACTATTACCCCCCAAAGCTGCTGCTTATAGTGCTCACCCTGTGTGTAGAAGAACCCGGAGAGCCAGAATGACTTGGGCGCCCCCTGTCGGATCCAGCTGTCGATGAAGGCACAGCGCAGCACCAGGTCCGTCACCCAGCTACCCAGCGGCTTCAGGGACGGGTAGGAGGCGTTTGACCACAACTCGGGTACCTGGCAGACAGTATGCATACATCACAGTGTTGGAGTTACCCTGATATTTGGGCTATATCATGGTTTGGGGCAGGCAGCCAAGTGGATATTCATCATATCACATTGATCACGTTAGGCCTCTTTATCATGTTTTGGGGTAGGCAGAAAAATGGATATTAATCATATCACATTGATCACGTCAAGGCCCCCTCCCCCTTTTTTCAACCTTCACCGGATCACGCTTTGGACTACACAGTCCGGATGATCTAGGTCGTGTACGACCCATACTTTCCAAAGAAGGATTCAACGTAAATAGGGATAAACACCATAAAATGCCTTCTTTAATTCCATATGGGTCTTCCACGATCCACAACATCCAGACTGTGTAGTTGAAATGGCGTCATTGTTTGTTTGTTTGTTTACAAAGATAATCCTTTATAAATTGGTTGATAGGAAGGTTCTATGGTATTTGAAGATTACATGAAGTCTCAATCAAAAACTCCCCATAGTTTTAGAGATACAAACACTTTTGTGAGGCTCGGGCTGTCACTGTGCAGTTTGTATTATGTGTTGCCATGTGTTGTGTTGCAATGTGTTGTGTTGCCATGTGTTGTGTTGCCATGTGTTGTGTTGCCATGTGTTGTGTTGCCATGTGTTGTGTTGCCATGTGTTGTGTTGCCATGCCTTGTGTTGCCATGCGTTGTGTTGCCATGCGTTGTGTTGCCATGCGTTGTGTTGCCATGCGTTGTGTTGCCATGTGTTGTATTGGCATGCGTTGTGTTGCCATGCGTTGTGTTGCCATGCGTTGTGTTGCCATGCGTTGTGTTGCCGTGTGGTGTGTTGCCATGCGTTGTGTTGCCATGCGTTGTGTTGCCATGCGTTGTGTTGCTGTGTGGTGTGTTGCCGTGTGGTGTGTTGCTATGTGGTGTGTTGCAATGTGGTGTGTTGCCATGGTTACCTGGTTGTTGAGGAAGGCGGAGAAGACCATGTCCAACTCCTCGCTCATCACCACGAAGCCTTTGATGGCCTTCTGCAGCTGCTCCAACGAGTTCTACAACATCATCGTCATCGTTATCATCATCATCGTCATTGTCATCATCATCATCATCTTCATCATCATCATCATCATTATTGTCGTAATCATCATCATTGCCATCATCATCATTGCCATCATCATCATCATCATCGCCATCATCATCATCATCATCATCACATGTATAATTGTGAGTCTTGCCAGCAGTATCCTAACACCAATCAACACACTTTTAAGCAATAATTGATGGCACAGACATACGGACAGACAGGCGGCAGAGCGAGAAGCGGGTTGATACCTTGATGACTTTGAGCAGTTTGTTGAAGCGGTCAACCTCCTGTTCCAGCACGGTGGTCAGCGAGTTGAGACGTCCCTTGCTGTCCGGCTGAAACACCAAGCCGTGGTCACTCTCTGTCTTTTAATGTCAAGAAACTAACCATGAATATTACACTGAACAACCCTGACACACACCTCGCCTTGACTCTACACTGAGCCCAGTTTGTCTTTTATCTCAAAGTTTCTTTTGCACTGAAACACGATTAACATGGGACACACCCTCAACAAACCATTGAACATGATTAACACGGGACACACCCTCAACAAACGATTGAACACGATTAACATGGGACACACCCTCAACAAACCACAGAACATGATTAACATGGGACACGCCCTCAACAAACCATTGAACAAGATTAACATGGGACACACCCTCAACAAACCACAGAACATGATTAACACGGGACACACCCTCAACAAACCATTGAACAAGATTAACATGGGACACACCCTCAACAAACCATTGAACAAGATTAACATGGGACACACCCTCAACAAACCACAGAACATGATTAACACGGGACACACCCTCAACAAACCATTGAACATGATCAACATGGGACACACCCTCAACAAACCATTGAACAAGATTAACATGGGACACACCCTCAACAAACCACAGAACATGATTAACACGGGACACACCCTCAACAAACCATTGAACAAGATTAACATGGGACACACCCTCAACAAACCATTGAACAAGATTAACATGGGACACACCCTCAACAAACCACAGAACATGATTAACATGGGACACACCCTCAACAAACCACAGAACAAGATTAACATGGGACACACCCTCAACAAACCACAGAACATGATTAACATGGGACACACCCTCAACAAACCACAGAACAAGATTAACATGGGACACACCCTCAACAAACCATTGAACATGATTAACATGGGACACGCCCTCAACAAACCATTGAACATGATTAACATGGGACACACCCTCAACAAACCATTGAACATGATTAACATGGGACACACCCTCAACAAACCATTGAACATGATTAACACGGGAAACACCCTCAACAAACCACAGAACATGATTAACATGGGACACACCCTCAACAAACCATTGAACATGATTAACATGGGACACACCCTCAACAAACCATTGAACATGATTAATATGAGACACACCCTCAACAAACCATTGAACATGATTAACATGGGACACGCCCTCAACAAACCATTGAACATGATTAACATGGGACACGCCCTCAACAAACCATTGAACATGATTAACATGGGACACACCCTCAACAAACCATTGATTGAACAAGGGTTTAATGGGACGGTCCTGGACACACTGCAACAACATGTCCCAGGCAGGCTCGCCATGAGTGCATGATCAGGGCCTGACCCTGACATGACTCTGAAACCATCCCTGATCTTGACACCATCCTGACACTTACACAACCCTGAACAGGACCCTGACCTCACCCTGACGTGACCTTGACACCACCACCACCCCTGACCTTGACACCACCACCCTGACCTTGACACCACCCTGACCTTGACACCACCCTGACCTTGACGTACCTGGAACATCTCCTGACTGGCTAGCTCGATGTCCAGCTTGTTGATGAGTTTGCCCAGGATGTTGTCGCAGAGGTCGATGGCGATCTCGTCGTTGGACTTGCCGGTGCCACCGGACGACTGGCGGGGCTGCACCTCCAGGATTGTGTTGATGAGTGCGTTGGTCTCCTGCGTCTGGAACGCGATGTTGGCGTTCTCGTGCATGCCGAAGATCTCTGGCTCGTCGTTCTGCGGCAGCTCCTCGATGTACTGCCGGTACTCGGCCAGCGTGTCCAACTGAGGCGCGTAGTAGATACCTGCACACAGACACACCAGTCACTTACAATGGGGTAGTGGACTCTTGTTCTTCTTCCCAATGGAGATACCAGTCTTTTTGCAGGGTTTGTTTTTAACATGGTATAGCAAATCATGTCCCAAATAGGTCCCGTTTACCTCAGGCGACGTTTAACACAACTAGTCAGTCAATCAGTCAGCCACAGTCTTACTGGAGGACGAGTACTTGTAGCCAGTCTTACCGGAGGGCGAGTACTTGTAGTTAGTCTTACCGGAGGGCGAGTACTTATAGCCAGTCTTACCGGAGGGCGAGTACTTGTAGCCGGGGTCCAGCGTCCTGGGATTGAAGAAGGTCTTGAGCACCGTACGCAGACATCTCTGATCCAGGAAGTCCGTCACGCGCCCGCCATACGTGATCTGCACAGCAATCAGTGTCACTCAGTGTCAATCAGTATTTCAATCAGTATCAATCAGTATTTCAATCAGTGTCAATCAGTATCAATAAGTATCAATAAGTATTTCAATCAGTATCAATCAGTATCAATCAGTATCAATCAGTGTCGATCAGTATCAATCAGTATCAATCAGTATTTCAATCAGTATCAATCAATATCAATCAGTATTTCAATCAGTGTCAATCAGTATTTCAATCAGTCCTAGCTATCACAAACACTACACATCACAGATGACTCACTCTCTCCTTGTCTTTACACTGGATTATTATTAGTTACACTTTAGTTTGCAGTAAACTGGGAGAAGGTCAGAAATAATCACGCTGTAAGCAGGATGAAAGGCACACACACACACACACACAAACACACACACACACACACACACACACACTCACCTCGCCAGTGATATAGATGAGCGTGTCCCAGGGAATCTCACCGTCAGAGCAGAACATCTGTAGGTTGAGCAGCGCACACTCACGATCACTGTCGCTGAACTCGTACTGAAACCACCACAAGCACAACATACAATATGATCTCACACTCACGATCACTGTCACTGAACTCGTATTGAAACCACCACAAGCACAACATACAATATGATCTCGCACTCATGATCACTGTCACTGAACTCGCACTGAAACCACCACAAGCACAACATACAATATGATCTCACACTCACGATCACTGTCACTGAACTCGCACTGAAACCACCACAAGCACAACATACAATATGATCTCACACTCACGATCACTGTCGCTGAACTACTGAAACCACCACAAGCACAACATACAATATGATCTCACACTCACGATCACTGTCGCTGAACACGTATTGAAACCACCACAAGCACAACATACAATATGATCTCACACTCATGATCACTGTCACTGAACTACTGAAACCACCACAAGCACAACATACAATATGATCTCACACTCACGATCGCTGAACTCGCACTGAAACCACCACAAGCACAACATACAATATGATCTCACACTCACGATCGCTGAACTCGCACTGAAACCACCACAAGCACAACATACAATATGATCTCACACTCACGATCACTGTCGCTGAACTGGTACTGAAACCACCACAAGAACAACATGCAAGGTGACTGCCACCAATAAGGACATGGAACATTTGATGCATGACATGGAACATTTGATGCTGGACATGGAACATTTGATGCAGGACATGGAACATTTGATGCAGGACATAGAACATTTGATGCATGACATGGAACATTTGATGCATGACATGGAACATTTGATGCATGACATGGAACATTTGATGCAGGACATGGAACATTTGATGCAGGACATGGAACATTTGATGCAGGACATAGAACATTTGATGCATGACATGGAACATTTGATGCATGACATGGAACATTTGATGCATGACATGGAACATTTGATGCATGACATGGAACATTTGATGCAGGACATGGAACATTTGATGCAGGACATGGAACATTTGATGCAGGACATGGAACATTTAATACAGGACATGGAACATTTGATGCAGGATGTGGAACATTCGATGCAGGACGTGGAACATTTGATGCAGGACAAAACAACAGTTAACAGGCAGAGGTTTTTCTGAATGTGTTGCTTTGTCCCGATTTAAATGTTTCCAAGAAACTAGCCTTTCTTGTTGTACGATATGTGACCGTACCTTAATGCTTCAACACAGAGGGCCAAACTCATGTCGTACCTTGAAGTTCCATCCCAGCGGTCCAAACTTCTTCCTATCTAACACAGCTTCTGGTCTTAATTATCCACTTGTGTGTGTCAACACGTACCTTGATGTTCCAGCCGAGCGGTCCAAACTTCTTTCTCTCCAGGATGATGGCGTGGAAGAAGCAGATACCGAACACGATGCGGCGCCAGTCCACACCCAGCACTGAAACCACACACCGCCGTCAGCTGTGTCAACACTTTATGCACACATACTTTGCATCCACCCACCCCTTTTAAGACTAACAATTCAAGACTCTCTCACTTTGATGATTTTTTTGTTTGTTTGTTTGCTTAACGCCCAGCCGACCACGAAGGGCCATATCAGGGCGGTGCTGCTTTGACATATAACGTGCGCCACACACAAGACAGAAGTCGCAGCACAGGCTTCATGTCTCACCCAGTCACATTATTCTGACACCGGACCAACCAGTCCTAGCACTAACCCCATAATGCCAGACGCCAGGCGGAGCAGCCACTAGATTGCCAATTTTAAAGTCTTAGGTATGACCCGGCCGGGGTTCGAACCCACGACCTCCCAATCACGGGGCGGACGCCTTACCACTAGGCCAACCGTGCCGGTCACTTTGATGATGTACTACGTGTACCATTTCATTTTCTCAGATGTTCTGTTTGTAAACTTATACACATGTCTGTCGTTTCGCCATTGTTTCTTTTACAAACTTCAAACACCTGAGAAAATCAGAGGGATTGTCACAATGGAGGTGAGTTTACACTGAGGCTACAAACAGAACATCTGAGTGAGGAGGGTCTTAAAAAGGAGGAAGTTTTCAGTTTAGGGGTGGGGGGGGAGGAGGAGGGTTCCAATGTAGCGTAAAATAGTCTGCTGCATTGCGGACTGGCCAAGGTCGCAACAAAGACGTACCATTGTCCTCAAAGAAGGTGGGCGTGATTTCAGCGAACGCACGCCGGAGGTTGGCACGCAAGCCTTTGGGCGGCTCGTTGGTGACCTTGACGGAGTTCTGAAGGACGGCGACGGGGAAGTGCTTGGCGGGCATGGAGGAGAGGAAGAGACGGAAGTCTTCATGGATGTCGTCCGGTCGCTCCTGCATGTCCTTCACCGTGTTCTCCATCGACAACATCCACGACCTGGCCAGGTGGCAGTTCTGGTCACAGGCAGAACAACACAAGCTGGTTAACAACACTCTGCATTGCTGGTCACAGGCAGAACACTACAAGCTGGTTAACAACACTCTGCATTGCTGGTCACAGGCAGAACACTACAAGCTGGTTAACAACACTCTGCATTGCTGGTCACAGGCAGAACAACACAAGCTGGTTAACAACACTCTGCATTGCTGGTCACAGGCAGAACAACACAAGCTGGTTAACAACACTCTGCATTGCTGGTCACAGGCAGAACAACACAAGCTGGTTAACAACACTCTGCATTGCTGGTCACAGGCAGAACACTACAAGCTGGTTAACAACACTCTGCATTGCTGGTCACAGGCAGAACAACACAAGCTGGTTAACAACACTCTGCATTGCTGATCACAGGCAGAACAACACAAGCTGGTTAACAACACTCTGCATTGCTGGTCACAGGCAGAACACTACAAGCTGGTCAACAACTCTCTACATTGCTGGTCACAGGCAGAACAACACAAGCTGGTTAACAACACTCTGCATTGCTGGTCACAGGCAGAACAACACAAGCTGGTTAACAACACTCTGCATTGCTGATCACAGGCAGAACACTACAAGCTGGTTAACAACACTCTGCATTGCTGGTCACAGGCAGAACAACACAAGCTGGTTAACAACACTCTGCATTGCTGGTCACAGGCCGCAGAACAACACAAGCTGGTTAACAACACTCTGCATTGCTGGTCATAGGCAGAACAACACAAGCTGGTTAACAATACTCTGCATTGCTGGTCATAGGCAGAACAACACAAGCTGGTTAACAACACTCTGCATTGCTGGTCACAGGCCGCAGAACAACACAAGCTGGTTAACAACACTCTGCATTGCTGGTCACAGGCAGAACAACACAAGCTGGTTAACAACACTCTGCATTGCTGGTCACAGGCAGAACACTACAAGCTGGTCAACAACACTCTACATTGCTGGTCACAGGCAGAACACTACAAGCTGGTCAACAACACTCTGCATTGCTGGTCACAGGCAGAACAACACAAGCTGGTTAACAACACGTCTGCATTGCTGGTCACAGGCAGAACAACACAAGCTGGTTAACAACACTCTGCATTGCTGGTCACAGGCAGAACAACACAAGCTGGTTAACAACACTCTGCATTGCTGATCACAGGCAGAACAACACAAGCTGGTTAACAACACTCTGCATTGCTGGTCACAGGCAGAACAACACAAGCTGGTTAACAACACTCTGCATTGCTGATCACAGGCAGAACACTACAAGCTGGTTAACAACACTCTGCATTGCTGATCACAGGCAGAACAACACAAGCTGGTTAACAACACTCTGCATTGCTGGTCACAGGCAGAACAACACAAGCTGGTTAACAACACTCTGCATTGCTGGTCACAGGCAGAACAACACAAGCTGGTTAACAACGTTCACTCTGCATTGCTGATCACAGGCAGAACAACACAAGCTGGTTAACAACACTCTGCATTGCTGGTCATAGGCAGAACAACACAAGCTGGTCAACAACACTCTGCATTGCTGGTCACAGGCAGAACACTACAAGCTGGTCAACAACACTCTGCATTGCTGGTCACAGGCAGAACACTACAAGCTGGTCAACAACACTCTGCATTGCTGGTCACAGGCAGAACACTACAAGCTGGTTAACAACACTCTGCATTGCTGATCACAGGCAGAACAACACAAGCTGGTCAACAACACTCTACATTGCTGATCACAGGCAGAACACTACAAGCTGGTTAACAACACTCTACATTGCTGGTCACAGGCAGAACAACACAAGCTGGTTAACAACACTCTACATTGCTGATCACAGGCAGAACAACACAAGCTGGTTAACAACACTCTGCATTGCTGATCACAGGCAGAACAACACAAGCTGGTTAACAACACTCTGCATTGCTGATCACAGGCAGAACAACACAAGCTGGTTAACAACACTCTGCATTGCTGGTCATAGGCAGAACAACACAAGCTGGTCAACAACACTCTGCATTGCTGGTCACAGGCAGAACACTACAAGCTGGTTAACAACACTCTGCATTGCTGGTCACAGGCAGAACACTACAAGCTGGTTAACAACACTCTGCATTGCTGGTCACAGGCAGAACACTACAAGCTGGTTAACAACACTCTGCATTGCTGATCACAGGCAGAACAACACAAGCTGGTCAACAACACTCTACATTGCTGATCACAGGCAGAACACTACAAGCTGGTTAACAACACTCTACATTGCTGGTCACAGGCAGAACAACACAAGCTGGTTAACAACACTCTACATTGCTGATCACAGGCAGAACAACACAAGCTGGTTAACAACACTCTGCATTGCTGGTCATAGGCAGAACAACACAAGCTGGTCAACAACACTCTGCATTGCTGGTCACAGGCAGAACACTACAAGCTGGTTAACAACACTCTGCATTGCTGGTCACAGGCAGAACACTACAAGCTGGTTAACAACACTCTGCATTGCTGGTCACAGGCAGAACACTACAAGCTGGTTAACAACACTCTGCATTGCTGGTCACAGGCAGAACAACACAAGCTGGTTAACAACACTCTGCATTGCTGGTCACAGGCAGAACAACACAAGCTGGTTAACAACACTCTGCATTGCTGATCACAGGCAGAACAACACAAGCTGGTTAACAACACTCTGCATTGCTGGTCATAGGCAGAACAACACAAGCTGGTTAACAACACTCTGCATTGCTGGTCACAGGCCGCAGAACAACACAAGCTGGTTAACAACACTCTGCATTGCTGGTCATAGGCAGAACAACACAAGCTGGTTAACAATACTCTGCATTGCTGGTCATAGGCAGAACAACACAAGCTGGTTAACAACACTCTGCATTGCTGGTCACAGGCCGCAGAACAACACAAGCTGGTTAACAACACTCTGCATTGCTGGTCACAGGCAGAACAACACAAGCTGGTTAACAACACTCTACATTGCTGGTCACAGGCAGAACAACACAAGCTGGTTAACAACACTCTACATTGCTGATCACAGGCAGAACAACACAAGCTGGTTAACAACACTCTACATTGCTGATCACAGGCAGAACAACACAAGCTGGTTAACAACACGTCTGCATTGCTGGTCACAGGCAGAACAACACAAGCTGGTTAACAACACTCTGCATTGCTGGTCACAGGCCGCAGAACAACACAAGCTGGTTAACAACACTCTACATTGCTGATCACAGGCAGAACAACACAAGCTGGTTAACAACACTCTGCATTGCTGATCACAGGCAGAACAACACAAGCTGGTCAACAACACTCTACATTGCTGATCACAGGCAGAACACTACAAGCTGGTTAACAACACTCTACATTGCTGGTCACAGGCAGAACAACACAAGCTGGTTAACAACACTCTACATTGCTGATCACAGGCAGAACAACACAAGCTGGTTAACAACACTCTGCATTGCTGGTCACAGGCAGAACAACACAAGCTGGTTAACAACACTCTGCATTGCTGGTCACAGGCAGAACACTACAAGCTGGTTAACAACACTCTGCATTGCTGGTCACAGGCAGAACAACACAAGCTGGTCAACAACACTCTGCATTGCTGATCACAGGCAGAACACTACAAGCTGGTCAACAACACTCTGCATTGCTGGTCACAGGCACAACAACACAAGCTGGTTAACAACACGTCTGCATTGCTGGTCACAGGCAGAACAACACAAGCTGGTTAACAACACTCTGCATTGCTGATCACAGGCAGAACACTACAAGCTGGTCAACAACACTCTGCATTGCTGATCACAGGCAGAACAACACAAGCTGGTTAACAACACTCTGCATTGCTGGTCACAGGCAGAACACTACAAGCTGGTTAACAACACTCTGCATTGCTGGTCACAGGCAGAACACTACAAGCTGGTTAACAACACTCTGCATTGCTGGTCACAGGCAGAACAACACAAGCTGGTTAACAACACTCTGCATTGCTGGTCATAGGCAGAACAACACAAGCTGGTTAACAACACTCTGCATTGCTGGTCATAGGCAGAACAACACAAGCTGGTTAACAACACTCTGCATTGCTGGTCACAGGCCGCAGAACAACACAAGCTGGTTAACAACACTCTGCATTGCTGGTCATAGGCAGAACAACACAAGCTGGTTAACAACACTCTGCATTGCTGGTCACAGGCAGAACAACACAAGCTGGTTAACAATACTCTGCATTGCTGGTCATAGGCAGAACAACACAAGCTGGTTAACAACACTCTGCATTGCTGGTCACAGGCCGCAGAACAACACAAGCTGGTTAACAACACTCTGCATTGCTGGTCACAGGCAGAACAACACAAGCTGGTTAACAACACTCTACATTGCTGGTCACAGGCAGAACAACACAAGCTGGTTAACAACACTCTACATTGCTGGTCACAGGCAGAACAACACAAGCTGGTTAACAACACTCTACATTGCTGGTCACAGGCAGAACAACACAAGCTGGTTAACAACACTCTGCATTGCTGATCACAGGCAGAACACTACAAGCTGGTTAACAACACTCTGCATTGCTGGTCACAGGCAGAACAACACAAGCTGGTTAACAACACTCTGCATTGCTGGTCACAGGCAGAACACTACAAGCTGGTTAACAACTCTCTACATTGCTGGTCACAGGCAGAACAACACAAGCTGGTTAACAACACTCTGCATTGCTGGTCACAGGCAGAACACTACAAGCTGGTTAACAACACTCTGCATTGCTGGTCACAGGCAGAACAACACAAGCTGGTTAACAACACTCTGCATTGCTGGTCACAGGCAGAACAACACAAGCTGGTTAACAACACTCTGCATTGCTGGTCACAGGCAGAACAACACAAGCTGGTTAACAACACTCTGCTATAATTGCTTGTTGTGAAAATGACCACTAGCTAGCATTGAGTATTATAACCTGTGACTCACAGTATATTAACACTTCGATCATTCCTTCTTCAGGAAATGATTAACTATCCCCTGTGAGCCACGTACGGTATAATGATTAACACTTCATTCCTTCTTCAGGAAATGATTATAATCGTCATTGTAACCAAGTGTACAAAACACTCCAAACCTTTGCCATAACTTCTAAGCTATTTAAAACTATCATGCAACACTTTGCCGTACCTAAGCTATGAAGACTTTCACGCATAACTTTGCCATTATACCATAACTAAGCTAAGACTTTCACGCATAACTTTGCCATAACTAAACTAGGACTTTCACGCATAACTTTGCCATAACTAAGCTAAGACTTTCACGCATAACTTTGCCATAACTAAGATAAGACTTTCACGCATAACTTTGCCATAACTAAGATAAGACTTTCACGCATAACTTTGCCATAACTAAGCTAGGACTGTGACGCAAGACAATTTAATTGAGCCTGGCTCTACGGCTGGCTCTACACATACCTGCAAGAAGATCCAGTCTCCGTTCTTAACTGACGCGTGGATCATCTTCTCCGCCACAGGGCCTTGACCTTGACCCAGGGAGATGGACTGGATCCTGGACACAACAAAGCACCACCATTGTCACACTGTCAGTTTTGAGTTCAGATTTTGTGTGACTTTGAGATGTGGACGACAAGGAATAGCAACTCACTCCACACAGCAGAACACCAAACTTGTTGCAATGTTTCGCAAGCTCAGTCGGCAAATAACAGTCAAATGTGTGATAGGCTGGCATTTATAGGACAACCAAAGACTTATCCTGACACTGACAAGACCTAACCCCCCCCTCCCCCCCCCTCCCCCCCCTTCCCTCGAGAGCTAAATAACACCCATGCGAGCTCCCAAATGCCGTTCCCTGAAACACCCGCATACACCTTGATACCCATGACACTGTCTGTTTCCATCTTGACTGTCTTTCAGCGATGTTTGATTATTCATAATTTCAGAAGTCTTGTAGTTGTTTCTTTGCTACGATTTTCTCAAGTTTGAAATTGACGTAATCACTTTCCATGGCACAGTAAAAAATGGGTAACGCTTATACTGTTAAGCCATGTAGTTATCCTGATTATTTGTACAACTTAATTAAGTTCATAATGCGACCCCACGTTCAAGTTGATAATGTTAAGCCATATAATGCGACCCCACGTCCTTATCCTTGTTCAAGTTGATAATGTTAAGCCATATTATGTAACCCCACTTCCTTATCCTGACAGTCCTTGTCGTTGTTCTAGTTGATAATGTTAAGCCATATAATGTGACCCCACGTCCTTATCCTTGTTCAAGTTGATAATGTTAAGCCATATTATGTGACCCCACTTCCTTATCCTGACAGTCCTTAATTGTCCTTGTTCTAGTTGATAATGTTAAGCCATATAATGCGACCCCATGTCCTTATCCTGACAGAGCTTATCCTTGTTCAAGTTGATAATGTTAAGCCATATAATGCAACCCCACGTACTTGTCCAGACAGCCCTTGTCCTTGGCGAAGCGGAGGAATGACCCCATGGGGTCGGAGCCGGTGGACAGGACGAAGACGAGGGGCGTGACCTTGGTCATGTCGTCGTACAGCTCCTGAAGGTTGACCGCCGGGCTCTCCACAAAGGCCTGGCCTAGGTTCTGGCGCACAAACTCCGTCACCGCAAACACCGTCTGCAATGACACCACACACCTCTGTCAGCACAGTACAACCCTCCCACAGTTCACACCTCTCCCCTTTTAAGATCGTGCCTCCTTGTATAATAAGACCCCCCCCCCCCCCCCCCCCGATTTAAGCCCTTTCCCTTTCAAGAGTACCCTCTCTCTCATTTTCCTGTTGATGTAAGACTGTCCTGAGCCCAAAACATATTTAGTCACAGGCTGGAAGCCACCAAGCAGACAAACAGCTCGTCTCTGTTGTATCCAAAATGGTGGCGCCAACCAAACGGAGCAGAGCATTAAGAACTGACCTTTTCCCCCTTGAAGCTCTTGACCAACATCAGTTTCTGGAAAGACGTCAGGCGCTTGTCCCAGTGACCTCTAGTTGACCCCTCGGTGTAGGACTCGCCCGGCTGGGGTTCTGGCGGCACGGGGCCGTAGCCGTCCCACTCAGGGGGGTTGGCACGAACCTGACACAAAAACATCCAGGCTGGTTGACACAAATCTACAGCGCAATGATGTTGCTGACAAGCTGCACACATGTCTGTCCTGAAACTCAACTACAGCACACTAACCTTCACCGGATCACGCCTTGGACTACACAGTCCCACCAACTCCACAAAAACTGAGCACCCCCATATTGATCCAAGTGCATTCTGGCTTTGAAGTATCAAAGAAATGTTGGTATCTATGAATCTGTGCAGAAAGAACTCAACCAATCAAAAGATTAAAACTACATTCCCCAATTCATTCATTTAAAAGATGATCCATTGCTACCTCTAGTTCGCCGAGCTGAACCCAGCAGGGTGTCTTGGTGAGGTCATCACTGATGCCCTGGAAGACCTCTATGGTGTCGTGAAGGTCGCAGGCTGCCAGCCATTTCTGCTTGGTCATCCAACTGGCATCGGGCATGGCTGGCCGCGCCTGGTACGTAGCGAGACAAAGAGCAGATTAACAGGGTGACAGGTTAACAGGGTGACAGGTTAACAGGGTGACAGGTTAACAGGGTGACAGGTTAACAGGGTGACAGGTTAACAGGGTGACAGGTTAACAGGGTGACAGGTTAACAGGGTGACAGGTTAACAGGGTGAATGTAAGAAACATTTCCATTGTCTACTGAGACAATATCTGTTCATAGCACATGAAAGTGATTTGGAACATACACACCCACCAACACACACACACACCAACACACACCCACCAACACACACACACACACACACCCACCAACACACACACACACACACACTCACACACACACACACACACCAACACATACACACCCACCAACACACACACCCACCTACACACAAACACACACACACACACACACACACACACACACACACACACACAGTTGAGCTAGAAGATGGCAGGCCTCACCATATCCAGGGTCCCGGCGGCCCCACGCAGGAAGAAGTTCCACTCAGGACCGCTGATCTGATTGGCCGTCTTCATGATCTCTCCACACAGCATGAAGCTGAACACCAGCTTGTCTTTCTCGAAGAGACCCCTGTAACACAGCACAGACACACAGGTATACACACACATGTCTTCGTGATCGATCTCTCCCCTGTAACAGCTGTCAGCACAGACACACAGGTATACACACACAGGTCTTCGTGATCGATCTCTCCCCTGTAACAGCTGTCAGCACAGACACACAGGTATACACACACAGGTCTTCGTGATCGATCTCTCCCCTGTAACAGCTGTCAGCACAGACACACAGGTATACACACACAGGTCTTCGTGATCGATCTCTCCCCTTGTGTAACAGCTGTCAGCACAGACACACAGGTCTACACACACAGGTCTTTGTCAAACAGACCCCTGTAACACAGCACAGACACACAGGTATACACACACAGGTCTTCGTGATCTCTCCGCACAGCATGAAGCTGAACACCAGCTTGTCTTCAAACAGACCTCTGAAACAGGAGAAATGTTCTTTCTGCCTCTGACGGCTTTTTTTATAATCAGATACAATATATATCATATATCACACAAATCAGATACAATAACAATAACAACAACAAAACTTTATTGGCCATTAAAATGAATACATTAAAACGGAAAAATGCATTGACACGTCGAACCTGCCCGTTACAAACCTGTGTGTCTGCTTACTACTGTGATCAAAGTGTGTACGATGAAGTCTTCTGGCCTTTCCACAATAAGTGGAACCATTTTCAAGACCCCAGGATTTAAATCTTCCCAATTTTCAGACTTTAGACTCCCATCTTTATTTTCCCTTCAGATCCGATATATTGTGACTTTTGAGGTTACGAAAGGGGGATTCCATCTTGGAGGTTAAGGAGACAGGTAGCAGAGGTAGGTAGTTACCTGGCCACGTTCTTGTAGATGCACATGGTGGTCTCGTCCAGACAGATCTGCAGCCGCTTCTGAAGGTCTGGGTTCTTCTCGCTCATCTCTATGGTGTTGTTGAACAGCTGCACACAGGTACACACACAGGTATACACACAGGTACACACACAGGTATACACACAGGTATACACACAGGTATACACACAGCTATACACACAGGTACACACATAGGTATACACACAGGTATACACACAGGTACACACACAGGTATACACACAGCTATACACACAGGTACACACACTGGTATACACACAGGTATACACACAGCTATACACACAGGTACACACACAGGTATACACACAGGTATACACACAACCATACACACAGGTACACACACAGACACACACAGACACACACACACACACACACACACACACACACCCATCACCCAGACACACACACACACACACCCACCCACCCACCCACCAACACACACACACCCACCCACCCACACACACACATCACTTACCTGCTTGAAGTACTTGAGAGAGAACTGGTACATGGGGTCAACCTCCCCCATACTGGCTACCACGAAGTACATCACTGAGCCGCGCTCGGCCACTGACCGGTATTTTTCTCTGGCAAGCGAGATCTTCTCCTCCGTCTGCTCCGCCTCCGTCAGTCGCTGAGTGATCACACTGGACGTCACCTGGCACACAGGTAAAAACAGGTGTGAATTAAATGCTGGTACACAGGTAAAATCAGGTGTGAATTTAATATTGTCACACAGGCAAAAGCAGGTGTGAATAAAATGCTGGTACACAGGTAAAAACAGGTATGAATTTAAAGCTGGCGCAGGTAAAAGCAGGTGTGAATTCAATGCTTTTACACAAGTAAAAACGGATGTGCATTCAATGCTGCCACAGGAATAACCAGGTGTGGATTTAATGCGGTGACATAGGTAAAATCAGGTGTAAATTTATTCTTGTCGCACAGGTAAAAACAGATGTAAATTTAATGCTGGCACAGGTATAACCAGGTGTGAATTTTATGCTGCCACAGGTATAACCAGGTGTAAAGTTAATGCGGTGACATAGGTAAAACCGGGTGTAATTAAATTTTTGTCGCACAGGTAATAGCAGGTGTGAATTTAATGCTAATACAATCACCAGTCCTTGTCAGATATGACATTTATGGGTTTTATGTATGAACATGTATGTAATATGAGTACTTAATTAATGATGAAATGATGCTGTTATTAGTATGCATTAATTGACAGAAGTAGACTCGTATCGCGAAAAACATTATTATTGATTCGCATGCCTGTTGGACCATGATTATGGGGCCTGTACTGTTACCTGTAGAGCCGAGTCTCCACGCACTCACGTGCAACAGGTGAAAAACCTGAATGTCCATTTTTTGTAAGGTGAGCTGTTAGACTTGTGTCGCCAGTCACCTAAGCTGTTAGCTTCACTTGCCCATTGAACATGTAAGCGGCAAGTCGGGGAAGATTCTTTGCTCTATTTTTCATGATATGTTTTCGCTAAGGAACACTAGTATGTTTATGAATAAGCATTCTTAATATTCGCTGCTATGTTAACTTAAGTGTTTATTGTACTAGTTCTTAATCTGGATATTCTGAATAGTTGTTAATGTGTGGATAAATAACTCGGACATGGATGGGAATTGATATTAGTATTGACAGTAGTTATTTAAGAATTCGTGTGAGTGTGGTTGAATGTGGAGTGTAATTACAGCCCAGGGTGAATGATGAGTGAATTAGTGTGTGTGTTATGCCTATGGAAATACTGACTCAAGAATTACTTTCACAGGAGTCTTCCCAGAGACAGAAGATGGAATTCGCGAGAGCTTGTCTGAACATTCAAGCAGACGCATGAAGAGATGAAGATGCACGAAGCAGAGCGACGTGATCTACTAACCGGACTTTATGGACCACGCCAGGAGTCGCCGCGTCGGCTGGGTGATGGAGAAACAGATGAACTACACTACGCTGTTCTGGTGATGGGGTAACACATTAATTTACTCATCTAGAACCCTGGGCGTATTGTGTATATGTGTGTGAATCCTGAGCGTTTGATATTATGTACATGCTTTACCAGTGAGCTATATAAACATATTGAGCTCCACGTTTTTTCTTTTATTGTTGGAATGAATCGGAGGAGAATAACGAATGCGTATAAATGAAATAGTAGCCTTCTGACTGACAGTCGGTATTGTAGATAATTCATTCCTGACAGTCCTCTTTAGGGATGCTGACCCACCTTGGACTCGTTAAGGGTGTTAACCAGCTCCTCGTTGTCGAGGATGTTGCCCTCGGACTCAAAGAGCAGCTTAAGAATCCTGTCCTCAATGGTCTTGAGCTGGTTCTTGTCCGCGTTGATCCGCACAATCAGCTGGTTGCGCTGCTCCTCCAGGTCGGGTCGCTCCAGTCGCACCACGTCGCTATACACACAGTCACACTGGTTAACATGGGGATGATGATGATGATGATGATGGTGATGATGATGGTGGTGATGGTGATGATGATGATGATGATGATGATGATGGTGATGATGATGATGATGATGATGATGATGATGATGATGATGATGATGATGACGATGACGATCAGCTGGTTGCGCTGCTCCTTAAGGTCGGGTCGCTCCAGTCGCACCACGTCGCTATAATGATGTTGATGATGATAAGAATGATAACAGTCAGGTTACCTGAGCAGCTGGTCCTCCAGACCGGACTTGGTGACGGTGAAGTTGATGATGGTGACCTTGATGCACACCTCGGGCAGGTAGTGTGGGTTCGACATCTTGGTTGTCATGTAGAAACGGAAGTTGCGGTCGTAGTCGATGTCACTGTCACCCAGTCGGATCAACAGGCGCCCACCCTGTCACACACACAGCCACCAGTGACAGCTTTAAACATAAAACCACCCTGTCACACACACAGCCACCAGTGACAGCTTTATAATCATAAAACCACCCTGTCATACACACAGCCACCAGTGACAGCTTTATAATCATAAAACCACCCTGTCACACACACAGCCACCAGTGACAGCTTTAAACATAAAACCACCCTGTCACACACACAGCCACCAGTGACAGCTTTAAACATAAAACCACCCTGTCACACACACAGCCACCAGTGACAGCTTTAAACATAAAACCGCCCTGTCACACACACAGCCACCAGTGACAGCTTTAAACATAAAACCGCCCTGTCACACACACAGCCACCAGTGACAGCTTTAAACATAAAACTGCCCTGTCACACACACAGCCACCAGTGACAGCTTTAAACATAAAACCGCCCTGTCACACACACAGCCACCAGTGACAGCTTTAAACATAAAACAATGGCCAGTTTCCATTGTTGACGTCAAGTCGACCCCATTGTGACCTTGACATTTGATGAAGGTCAACCGCACTGTTACCATGTGTAGAGGTCATCAAGGCCTGAAAGTGGGTTCAGCTTTCCACCGCTAGCTTCTCACATATAAACAACTCTGTGGTCAGTGTTTTGTTTAGACGCCAACAGTGCGGACAAACACTACTCATTGTATGTATCATCAATTACTTTGGTGGGTCAACATTACCTGCTATTCAGACTTGGTCGTGTGACAGACGTTTTCTTCCACACGAGATTACGTTGATTGTCTGACGAAGCCGTCAGGCTGAGTTAGACATCAGCTAATCGAGTTGAATCTCTGATAGTGTTAATGACTGACACTTATATCAACAGTTGAATCTCTGATAGTGTTAATGACTGACACTTATATCAACAGTTGGGCGGGGGTCAATGTGTTTATAGAGAGGGTTGCACTGTTTGTGAACGATGGATTGTGTGTCAGAGCCACTGACCGACATGAAGGTCTGTTTGAGCAGGATCGGCTCGAGGGCGGGGTCGAGGAACTCGCCGACATCCTCCATCAGGACAGGCATGCCGATGCGGATACAATTCTCCAGCGTGCGCAAGAAATGTCCGTCCGACAACTTGACGACCTTCAGCCCGTTCTTCACCTCACGGTTACGGATCCAGCGATTGGCCTGTAAGACAAACGTTCACTGGATGATGCGACACTCACAATAACAATTTGGGCAATACAAAAAACTGACTGTTATGATGTTTTTTTCACATCGCTTGATTTTGAAATAAATTAAACATCTAAAAGTAAACTAAAACATGTTGTAATTCAATCAAGTTTGCGTTTTAATGAAACAGATCCTGTGATTGGTCAGAATGCCCCAACTCATTAAAAATTACCGGTCATTAATTGTCGATAACCACTCGCTAAAAAATCCATTAACACCTGCTGGCGAGGCGCATTGATACAGCCTCAACTAGTCTCGGTTAGCTTTGAGGGTCATTTTACAAGTAGGAAATATGAAGGCCAACGAAATACCGAGACCAAAAGGTATGCGAAGTGATGACGTCGAATACGTGACGTAAGTTGATGCATGAATTCTTCCGGACTACGTCAGTCAATTCCAAAGATCGCTTTTGTGATGAAAAGAATATAAAATTTCAAAAATAAATTTTGATTTAATTAATATACTTACCAACTCACATAGATAGCATTAACTTCAGTTAAAGTGCTAGGACACTGAACTACGCTTCACCCCAAAGGGGAAGCAACCCCCTAAAAAAGAACGGCATTGACCTATAACCCAAGCTATACAAGAGTCGAGGTCATACCGTCACGTGACCTATCACGCGTGACTCGACCGCCGCCGTGTTGGAAACTCACTCCTGCTGAAGTGATCTGTTCATTTTTAGGGAAACCCTAAGCAAAACTTCGTTTTGTGATAAGACTGGAAGCACTCTTACATGGCAACGTGGGAAAATAACTCTGAAACAAAAACCGTATGCCATACAAGGCATGGTCCTTGATGGTTATTTACACTACCGGTGTACTGCGCCTGCGCAGGATGTATACCGGTGAAACCCATTCCGTATTGAAACATATAACCCCTTAAAAAATTTGCGGGGCAGGCCGGGAGGGAATCCAATATGTGAGTTGGTAAGTATATTAATTAAATCAAAATTTATTTTTGAAATTTTATATTAAATTACATATTCTTACGCAACTCACATAGATAGCAGATTGCTAATTTAGGTGGTGGGCAAATGAACTCACAGTTAACATCTTGCAAGTATCTGGCCTGTAGCTACAATAGCTGGCAAACCGAAATTACTGTTCTGCCGAGCACCAGATACGTTCCCTGGAAAACATAAAAAGACATCTTCTGCAGAAGATGTCTAGTAGATGTGTATTAAAATAGCGGGTACTTAAAATACCCCGCCGATAGAAAACTCATGACTATGTCCTTGAACGGTCAATGAGCTGCATTCATGACTTATGTAAGTCTCTCAGACTTGAGAACAGATAAAGAAGAGGCCTACACTCTGACCTCTTGAGCCCGTGCTGCCTGAAAAGGGAGGACTGACTGCCCCCCCCCCCCCCCCCCCTTTTCCCTGCCACCACTGTAGGCATTGCCTAATCAATGTGGCAGTCCATTTAGCTAAGGTTGACTTCACTAAATCATTGCCTCTAGAAATGTTGATGGAAATAAACAAAAGCCTTTGTTCTGGTGATCTAAACAGATCAGTTTGTTTGTTTATTTGTTGCTTAACGTCCAGCCGACTACACAGAGCCATATCAGGACGAGGAAGGAGGGGATGAAGGGGGCCACTTGTCAAGCGAGTCAGAAATATATTTAAACTCGAAATGTACAATTGGTTAAATATGGCTCTAGCAGAGCCAAAATATTGCAAATTGGTAGAATTGTATTATCGGATCTGGTTACCCCTGTTTCTGCTTATTTGTCAGAAATTTTGAATTAAACCTAAGCGCTATAGATCAGTCTTTCTCCAAAGAGATGTCTAAAGCAAAAACCAGACAGAAAATGCACTTACTCGCACTTCTCTCAGAAGCTACTAGAGTAAGTATGACGGCTTCCCGTATTTAGAATAACAAGGCTAATTTGTCAAGGATTAAACAATCCGAACTCAAAAACTCCGAAACTAGGAGCAAATCCCAAGCCGGGACTGGAGATTTGCTTTCAGCCAACCAAAGGGAGGTTCCCTTAATCACGCTGGCTAAAAAGAACCCAAGTGAAAAAATGTTTTGCGACCTAGCTGTGTCAGTGCAACTGATATCGCATAAAGTCTTAATTCAGAGACGTGGGAGAAAATTCGGAAAGCCAGGATAGGTGGTTCGCCACCCGCATTGAACGGAGAGAAGTGGGGTTCTTTAAAAGTACGCCAATTGTTCCAAGCCAGTCAAAGTGAAACAAAAACGAAGACGCTGAACCCCTATGGAATCTCTAGACCAAATCCAGAGTTGAGGCAGAAGACCCTGAGCGTCTCGATGATTCCCGTACAGTAGACACCCGTGTGGTTCGAGTGTAAAAAACGGCGCCTTCTTGCCAGCCTAAGGACTGGCAAACAAGATTGAATGGGCCCATAATGTGAGACCAACAGGCCGCTCAAAGTAGAATCGAGAGTATTATCCGGGAACAGGGAGACGAACATTTAGCAGAAGGTGATAGTACCGAGAGGCAAAACTTCTATCAGCGGCTTCTCCAAATTCACCAGAAGGAGTAGAAGCGCGTAGCGAGATAGAGTCCAATCCAAGTGGACATTCCTGGCCGACCGACTAGAGTCTGCCAAGCCATAGAGCCTCTCAGAAAAGTACTTCACTGCTAATAAGGATTCGTGGTGGTAAAAGCCACATCAAAACCTCGCATGCTCGCTGTGGCAGTGATAGGGAGCGAGATGCCACCCCCTGCTTCTCGTGATAAAAGACCACTGTGGTGTTGTCCGATTGAATCAACACCTGTTCTCCCCTGACAAGGGGAAAGAATTCCACAAGAGACAGAACTGCTTCGCTGGTGGAGAGAGAACCAACGGGAACGCCCTGTAAGAGCAGTGGTGTGAGAATCCAAAGATTGGTTGTGTCTGTGAACCAGTCAAGAAAAGACACTAACATGTTCCGGCTCTTCATTTGATTGCTTATAAAACGAAACCAGAGCCCTGAAGATCTGAATTAAATAAAAAGTAGCCACTTCCGATCTATTTTGTATATCCAAAGGTGGAAGTAAACATAGGCACGATCTATATAAGTGACCCAAAAGGAAGGGCCCCAGTGCCTCCCTCAATAAAGTGAGAGTTCTAATCGCCCCTCCAGCCGCTGTGGGAAAACACAGAGGCAGAGAGAAGAACGCTAAGACTCCAGTTGACAAGTGCCAAGAGTATGCAAGAAAGCGTGCTATTGTTTGCCCACTGAACCCTACCGCTAAATCGCCTCGAGGAGATAAAGTGGTGGGTATTTGGCAACGTGCCACACCGAGAAGAAGATAAAAACCAAAGCTGAGAACGGCCAGCTTAGCGCTTTTCTCTGATAAGAAAAGCCGAGGCGTGCCGTGGGCTTTTCCTTTTGCTGTGAGATTCTCTCTGTTAAAGAGTCCGCGTGCAAAGAGGAGGATTCGCAAAGAAAAACCCTCGAGCAAGGAAGAGATTTAAGTCTCACCGACAGAACAATACTGTCGGCCGAGGCCTTTTCCCAGAAGAACAGCAAAGCTAAGCCCTTTGAATATGTGTCCCGACAGAACACAAAGGCATCCCATCCCGTGAGTACGAAACCGCACAAGGGAAAGAATGAATCAAAGTCTTGCACCAAGACGATAATAGAAAGAAGTGCGGCCACGATCTTCCACAGCCAGGAGATCATTGTTCTTGGAAACAGACAGTTTCTCCTTGCTATGAACATTAAAGATGTATGATCGACAAGTACGGTGCAACCGGAAGCGGTTCCGTAGTACGAAGAAAAGAATAAACTAAGTTCTTAGGCTTGGTGTAACCTAGGCCTACGGATATCGCTCAGCGAGTGAAGCGTTACTTGCGCGGGTGACGCAAGCGAAAGCAACGCCGCATCGCTGCCCACAAAGGAAGTGATGGAAAAGGAGAATCATATGAGAAAACTTCCGCAAGTTCAATTCTAGAGCCAGACAAGAAAGCGTCCCTGCGTGTGTAAGCCGCATGTGCGTACAACCGTGCCGCGACTGACATTTGTTCGGCTGAAACCTTAGCCAAAGAGGCCAGGAGTCATATGAGGACGTCTTTCACGCTAGCGTCGTTTCGAAAATCGAAAGGATTCAACGACACCGCGACCGACCGCGAAAGAGATCGAAGAAGTGTCTCTGAAAGAGACGCAAGTTCCAACGAGTATCTTCCCGTCTCCCCCAAACCAAGTAATGCGCCTTCAGAGTAAGCGCAAGCTTTGTCCAACGATAGACATCCTCCCTGAGATTAGCCAACTCCGGAGTGACCGGAAGCGGTGCACCCGGCAAAGCGTAAGTCTCAATAAGACTGTGATGACGACGGGAGAGAGCAAACTTGCGTGAATGAAACGAAGTGCTCGCTTCCGTAACTGGTCTGAGGCAAGCCATGGCTGAGCAGCATCAGGAGCCTGACCGTGTGCAGCCAGTAAAGGCACAGTATCCACAGGCAAGCTATTCTCAGAACCCGAAGTTCTAGCCAGCACCTTGGAAAGTTCGCAAGCAACAGAAGGAGACTCGCTAAAACGATATCCCTGAACTTCCGTTAAAGCAGGGCGGAAATCACACACCACTGAGGGTGGTGGTGCCGCAGAGCTTGTCATAGCTGTCACCCCTTCAGCGAAGTACTTGGCAGACACCTGAGCTGCAGTAACCATAGCTGGTTTAAGTTAGAGTGACAACTTGCCATCAACTTCCTCCTCAGAAACTGAATGAGAATCATCGAACTCCGAATCTGCTGAGGCTGGACCGTGAAAGTCGCTGTGACTAGCTGCGTCACTAAAACGATCCACCACAGGCGAGGCTGATTGCAAAACAGAAGAACCGTGCAAAGCCTGCCCGAAAGCAGCTTCCTGCCCAAAAGGAGGAAGTTGAGACATGTACACATTCACCGAGACATAAAAGTCTGCCCGTGAGTACATCTGTCTCGTTGTCCGGTGTCAACCCCCCGTGAGTTCCGCTTGCTAAGAGCGATAGCCTCCGGGGAGTCGAACTTTCACCCCCCGGCCGTGGCGGGGGGGCTACTAGTTCCGGCCCAACTTGTTGTCCGGTGTTGACCCCCCGAGTTCCGCTTGCTAAGAGCGATAGCCTCCGGGAAAGTCAAACTTTCACCCCCCGGCCGTGGCGGGGGGGCTACTAGTTCCGGCCCAACTTGTTGTCCGGTGTTGACCCCCCGAGTTCCGCTTGCTAAGAGCGATAGCCTCGGGAAAGTCAAACTTTCACCCCCCGGCCGCGGCGGGGGGGCTACTAGTTCCGGCCCAACTGGAACACTTTCACCAGAGAACCTGGCTACCGGTGAACCTGACTAACCTGTAGAGCGTGAACGCTCCTCGTATGAAGTAAACACACTCCTCTGCGTGCACGTCAGCCGAAGTGACTGTGCATGAAGGCGGAACCTCGATGCGTGACAACAAACTGCGTCGCCCACTCCCGCCGGGAGCGAGCGCAAACTCGACGAATGGCAACATGTTATGCATTTGGGTCGAAAACATCTCAAAAAGGGAAGAAAAATTATCTTAAACACAAGTATTCTCTTTCCCACTGCGTTTGTCTTGGCTGAAGTAACCTAAATTTAACCTGCTTCAGCACGATTGGACTCATAGGGTCCAAAATTAACAGACATTCTTTCTTTCTTCTTTATATGGTGTTTAACGTCGTTTTCAACCATACAAGGTTATTTAACAGACGTAATAGTTAGAGACTGAAATGGTAGTGCCTTTGCCTTTCTCTTTATGCGAAACGTAAAAGGAGAAACCTCAGCAGCTACTGACTAGTCTGTGGTTTCTAATTCTCCTTGTCAGCCATTGCTGACAAAAACCAGTCTGAGATATGATATTGATAAACAACAATCAGACCGAACAACGGAGAAAGAAAGAAACGCAAGCAAAAGCAAATAAATTAAAACGAGCTCACCCAAACTTGTGCATGAGAAGCAGGGACCTGTAGACGGGGTGAAACACTGTCCAGAAGACAGTAGGCTAAAAGCCTGCAGCGTAGTGTAAAAAGCGTCCGAGCTATCTGGTAGCTGAAGTAGGAGTGAGTTTCCAACACGGCGGCGGTCGAGTCACGCGTGATAGGTCACGTGACGGTATGACCTCGACTCTTGTATAGCTTGGGTTATAGGTCAATGCCGTTCTTTTTTAGGGGGTTGCTTCCCCTTTGGGGTGAAGCGTAGTTCAGTGTCCTAGCACTTTAACTGAAGTTAATGCTATCTATGTGAGTTGCGTAAGAATATGTAATTTAATTTGTTTTAGAGTTTGGTGTCCAGAAACCCGTCAAAAAAGAAGGGAAAATGTGTGTGAAAGAAAACAAAACAGGAGCAGAGTGATACGATAGGAATACAGAGACATATTTTTTGGGACTTGACCCTTGCAGGTAGGTGGACTGAAAGTAGTGTGTGAACAGAACAGAACCAATTCTGTCTGTTTACAACCGCATGAAAGCAGGAAAGAGATCGTCGTCAGATTGAATTACAATAACATTAACATGCTTCCATTTGAAACTTCTCGGTCTTCATCGTGGATTGACGCCCTCCCAAAGTCTAATTGAAGCCCTCCATCGCTTCGCTCCGTCGGACTTCAATTAGCTTTTGTCGGGCGTCAATCCCCGATGAAGACCTCGAAGTTTCAAGGGAAGCATGTTAATGTGTATGTGCTTGCCCTTGAGTAGCTGTAAGATTCTGTGTCTTCTGTCCGTTTATGTGTCTTCTGTCCGTTTCTGTGTCTTCTTTCCGTCTCTGTGTCTTCTGTCCGTTTCTTTGTCTTCTTTCCGTCTCTGTGTCTTCTGTCCGTTTCTTTGTCTTCTTTCCGTTTCTGTGTCCTACGTTTATTCTATGTAGGGTTTTTCTAACATATTTTTGTCTTGGTGATTTTTTATTGATTTGCCGCCATCTTGTTTCGGCCGCCATTTTGTCGTCCATCTTTGATGTTTATGTTTTTAGGACACCTTTGATGTTTAGTTTGATGTTTCGAATTCTAAGTTTAGTTTTTTCTTTTCTATCAGTTTCCACCGCTCCGCGCTTCTCGCTCCACGCTCCGCGCTTCTCGCTCCATGCTCCACGCTTCACACTCTACTGTTCTGCACTCTCACTAAAGCTAGTCCTTTCTACTTCACATTTTAGCTTTAATTCACTTTCTAAACTTAGATTAGTTTTTCCGCCACGCTCCGATATAGGTTACTTAGCCTCTCCATAGATTTATGTTTAGCCTTTTATATATTGATATTATGAGCTGATTCCGAATTACCATGACATCGACAAGTATTCAATAAACTTTAATTAATTTTCCAATTCTAGTGTTCGTTTTGTTTTGTGAGCGCGTCGGTTCTTTATAGCACCAAAATTACATCCTCCAGAATTTATATAAGCCATCACAGAATCTTACAGCTACTCAAGGGCAAGCACAGTGGAAACTTTGATATTTTTTGGAACATTTTGGATTGTTTTCGACAAAGAACTTTATGAACTTTTGTAGGCCTGTGATTAGGGCCACTGACTTTTGAACTTCTTATCCTTACGAATCTTGTGAAGAGATCATGAACCTTTTGTCTTAAAGGAACTGTGTTTCGTATCTAGCGAACAATATTTTAATTTATTTTTGTCGGGCCCAGAGCAGAGCAACTTAGGCATTATTTTAGGTTTGTTGACCATAGCATTGCACACTTCGTACTTCGTATTTTCTTCCCCTCTAGTGAGTGACCCGAGGTGTGCCGTTTTGAATTTTGTTTCTCTATATTTCGCAAGTCTTTGTTAACCTCTACGTTTTCACTTGACTTAAAATATGGATGAGAAATTACCTTCTCATGAGAGTGCCGAGCTATCCCCTTACACTTTGAAGGTAGAGAGGGATGAACATTTTGCTTCGGACACTGATAGTCGTAAGAATGAAGGCGACCGTGATGGCGCTCAGGGAGAGTCTCTAGCTGAACCCACTCAGACCCAAGACACTTTGAATTCAGATAACTTTCCCTCTCAAGCTGAACATTCTCCTACACAGGAAGGTTTAGGAACTGAGCCCTCCCAACAGACTGCAAGTGCAGAGCATCTCGCTCAACGAAGTAGAGAAGAAAGAGGCCCCGCCATTGTTAGGTCTAGACTTAATGCTGAGGTGAGGGAACTGTCAGACAAGTACTGGGCCCTAAGCCGAGCTCATAAGAATATGTTCAGCGAGTTGTGCACAGCCTTTAGGGGAACACCAGACAAAAGGAGAGTCCTTAAAGTTCATAAGATTCTCCTCTGTGAGCGCCTAAACGAGCTGAATGTAGCGAACTCGAGGCTTTGTCAAGTGGCTGAAAGTGATGTAGCTATAGAACAGGATCTGAGCGATATGCACATGCAAACGGAGACGCTCAACGAGGAATACCGCAGTCTCTTTCCCAAGTTAGACCCGTACGCCTCCAGCTCGGACTTGACTTCCACAGTCGCTTCTGGAGGTGCTAGAGAGGTTTCTCTAGATGCTTCTTTGGCGGTTAGTGCAGCGAGATTTAGGTCCCAGCAAATGGTCGCAGATGAAAGGGCCAGACAAGAAGAGACTCTTTTGCTTTTAGAAGAGAAGGCTTCTAGGACCATAGCTTTAGCTGCTGAGAAGAAGGAAAGAGAGTGTGCTCGTTTCGAGAGAGAAGCTCAAGATGAAAGGTTAGCTTTGAAGAAAAAAGAAAAGGAAATTAAGACTGCACTAGAGAGGGTGGAGAGAGAAGGCAAGATGCAAGAAGAGCATGACGTTTTTAAGATCATTAAAACTGACATAGAAGACCAGCAAAGGGCTAGAGAAAGATTCATGCCCCAACTACCTCGTGACAGCCCCATTGATAGGTACCTAGGTACTCACAACCCCCTGCATGTAGGTACCCACTCAGAGAGCATAGGAGATGTGGCGGTAGGGTATGATAGGCACACACAGCACACACAAGATACATATAAGCCTGCGACAGCCGACACCTACGCCCGCCCGCGTCACCAGCCGGCAGCCAACACCCTCGTCTCTGGGCAACATCAGCCTGCGGCAGCCAAGCCTGGACTCCCGCCACTTCAGAAGCCCACGGAGGTCAGGGCTTATGCCCCTTCGCATCTCCAGTCGGCCGCCGAGGATATCCGCGACACTCTTCGAGGCATCTCCAGGACCCTTGCCCAACCTGTCTCCGCTTTTCACCCACTTCCAGCAGCGGTCACAGCCACGGCTCCTACCACTACGACGATGACTACAGCCACCACGATGACGACAAGAGTCGGAGGCCAATTCGCGACCTCCTTTCGGCCTCAGTTTGTCAAAGCTGAGATTCCAAGCCACGAAGATCGTCCTCGCCAGATCTACGCGCCTTCCCGCTTCCCTCACAAATCCCTCAATCCATCAGCGAGACCTTTTCCCGGGCCTTTCCCTGGTCCTTTTCCTGCCATGACCTCCCGAGAGTCTCCGACCTATGTGCCAAACTTTGCATATGGGCCTTCTGTCATGCATCCTCCCATGCAAACACAGCAATATGACCACGCTGCAAGCTTTGCTCCTGACACTGACTACACACAGCATGGTTTTCAAGAGGCTCCGGTCACGAGCCCTTCAGACTACTACGGGCAAGATGCATACCTTCCTCAGATGCAAGGCCAGCCAGCGCTCTCCGAGGGTTCTGCCCTAGCTCGTACTCTAGCTGATGCTCTCCTGATCAACAGGTTACCGACGCAGGAGCCCACTACGTTTTCAGGAGATCCTTTGACGTACCCTCTCTGGAGGTCCTCATTCACTCTTTTGATTGAGCGGCAGGGCGTTTCTGCAGAGGAAAAGCTCCTCTACTTGGAGAAGTACTTGGACGGTCCGGCGAAGGATGCGGTCAAGGGACTCTTTCTGATCAGGGATGCCCAGGCCTATCAGCAGGCCCTTCAGACGCTGGAGGAAAGATTCGGCAGTTCTTTCGTCGTTGCCAGAGCCTTCCGAGAGAAACTAGATGCATGGCCGGTTATCAAACCCAAAGATGGACAAGCCCTCCGCGCCTTCTCGGACTTTCTTGGACAATGCCTTGTGGCGAGCCGAGTGATAGGCCAGCTACAGAATCTGGAAGACCAAGCCTATCACAAGACACTCATGAGCAAGCTTCCAGATTGGTTGGTGAGAAACTGGGTGCGGAAAGTAAACAAGACCAAGAACGAGAAGAAACGCTACCCTACCTTTGAGGAGTTGTCAGCTTTCATCAAGACAGAGGCAGACATCCTTTGCGAGCCCCTTTTCTCCTCCAGCAAATCTGCCGCCTCTTCCACCTCGCAGACCGCCAGTTCAGCAGTCCCCAAGAAAACATCGTACAGTACGGATTGTTCTACTACATCTGCATGTCAAGAGTGTGACAGATGTCAGCACCACGCTAAAACTGTCCTGAGTACGAACTGCGACGAAGTCTGTCCCTTTTGTACCGTTCGTTTTCCGACCAGCTCTTTTTCTCATCCTCTACTCAGATGCCAGAGGTTCGATGAGATTCCCGTTGAGGACAGGAAACACTTCATGTACGAAACGTCCTTGTGCTTCTCCTGTGCCAGAAAGACTGACCATAGAAGTGTAGACTGCACTACCAGGGCGATATGCGACAAGTGCCAAGGCCCACATCTCACTATGCTGCATGGAGCGCCTAGCTACAGGAAGAAGATTCCCAATCAGCAACGGAATGCACGGGGACCGCCAGATTCTTCAAGGTTTGTCTGTATCAGTCAAGATGCCCGTGTTTCTGCCTCTGGATCAGCATTCGCGACGACCAACAAGTCAGACAGACCAGTCAGAGCTACCATGATTGTTCCGGTCAGAGTTTCGACGAAAGAGAATCCCACGGTAGAGCATACGACATACGCGCTGCTTGACACCATGTCTTGCATCTCCTTCGTTACTGAATCTTTGAGTGACAAGCTGAACACTCATTCTGAGCCAGCGTCATTGAGGCTGAACACTATGACTTCTCAGAACACTCATATCGAATGTCAGAGAGTGACCGGATTGTGTGTCAAGGCCCTCAACTCCAATGTTTCCCACAACATGAAAACGCTCTACACGACGGACCATCTCACCAATGACACTGAGAACATACCAACATCAGAGACCGCTCGTAACATCAAGCATTTGAGTCATATTGCCAGCGAGATTCCCCCGTTGCTCGAAGGCTGCACTCCCGGGTTGTTGATTGGCTACGATCATGCAGAGCTATTCATGCCAGAGAGAGTCATCAAGGGAGACCCATACGCCGTTCTCACACCGTTGGGTTGGACGATACTGGGACAAGTGTCGCCGAAACAGTCTGTCCATGACGTGATGCACGTGTCTCTGACAGAACATTGTCCCAGCGAGTACGAAGGTGAATCAGTCGCTTCCGTATATCGCACGACACTCGCCGAACCCAGAATCTCCGACCCCCTCCATGTCATGGAAAGGACGAAGAAGACCAGTACGAAGAAGACCACAACGAAGAAGACCACGACGAAGAAGACCAGTACGAAGAAGACCACAACGAAGAAGACCACGACGAAGAAGACCAGTACCAGAAGACCAGTACGAAGAAGACCACAACGAAGAAGACCACAACGAAGAAGAAAGTGGCTTCTTCCCCAACGTAACGTTGCTGTCGGAGATGTCGTCGTGCTACGTGACGAAGCCGTATGCAGAGCAGATTGGCCTCTTGGACTCGTGACGGAGGTTCGCCCCAGCGACGATGGACTCGTGCGAACCTGCAAGCTCAAGACTGTCAAGGTCACCTCGAAGACGAGCCATTCCACTTTCTACTACTGGCGCCCCATCTCCAAGCTGACCGTGCTGGTGAAGGCAGACCCGGACACTCAATGACTTTCCCAGTGAACTTTACTGTTTTCGACAGACCGTTTGTGCATGTTTTGGTCTGACGTAATCCGTTCGCCTTTTTGACAGGTGGCGCTGTTTTGATTTGGGGAGAATAATTTCGTCTTAATGCAAATATTTTTTGTGACTTTGTGGTTTCTCTCCATTTGTATATATGTTTTTGGTTCCGCATTTTGGAACGAAAGCTCTTGACAGAGGCAAGCGCTTAATGAATTGGGTTTGTTTAGTCCTTCCCGCGTGCGGATGCCTGTGCTTATGATTAAGACGACTGAAGATGTTTTTCTTTTGTATTTTGTAGGTTGCGACTACAGTCTTTTATACTGAGTTGCGGTTTATGTAAAGGTGTAAGAATAATGTTGACACGGTATGTTGACAGTGACGGACCGACGAAATATGATGTTACATTTGTTGAAAGAACACGTGTGATTTTTTAGATTGAGACTCATTGAGAGTGCGTTTCGAACAGCTACGTTTTTGATAATGCCAAAAGGATTCTGTAACGTTTCGGATTTTTGTATTTTGAACCACGTATGAGAGTGCGTTTCGAACAGCTACGTTTTGGATAATGCCAAAAGGATTCTGTAATGTTTTGGATTTTGTTTTTGAACCACGCATGTATTCCATGATTTTTGCTGATTTTTTATGTCGACTTTTGTAAAGACTAAGATGTCTTCGAGGGGGGAATGTGAATGCCCCTGCTAAGGAGCCTTCTGTGTATTTAGATTCTTTTTGTTTTGCTTGTGTTTTTTAGTCATGCTTCTAGCTTGACTCGCATGCGACTTTCCGTGGTGGAGGCTTCCCCTTTTTCTGATCTCCTTTCTCACCTCTTTTCTTTCACTTTTCTCACTTTTGTCCCTATTTGTTCCCATCTTGTAACCACCTCTGTAGGTTCGCGTGCGGGTCTAGCTCGCTCTTTATCTTTTATTTTTCTTTATTAAGTATGAGCGTCCTGGTACGACCTTTGTTTTTGTTTTACTGACGTTAAATATTGTAACGAACTAATTTATGAACGTGAGTGTGGCCGGCGTTTTTCTGATATTGTTTTCATGTGCCTGTATGGCTCACGCTGGACAGCCTATGGAGTTTTTCCCCGGAGAGCACGGGACGCATGTTTTGCAACAGTAATATTGTAGTAACGCGCAGTATTTTTAGTTCACCTCTGTGGTGGATAGCCTGTATTCGTCGTCACTTACTGGGAAGCCGTTCACGGAACAAGATGTTTTAGGATAGATAGATTTTTTTGCTCTGTTCCGGGGCCCAGTGTTTTCTGCCAGCCTCCAGTTTTGTTTTAAGTTATTTTGTAGTTCAGGTTCAGTTGCTCGCCTTGAGTCTGTTTTAGATTATTGATGCTGTCAAAGGCGAGTATCCATTTCTGACTATGTTTCTTTTATTTACCGAATTCGTGTAATTTTCGTTTTGAATCTTTGTTTGTTATGACTTTCTGTCCGTTTCTGTCCGTTTCTTTGTCTTCTGTCCGTTTCTGTGTCTTCTGTCCGTTTCTTTGTCTTCTGTCCGTTTCTGTGTCTTCTGTCCGTTTCTGTGTCTTCTGTCCGTTTCTGTGTCTTCTGTCCGTTTATGTGTCTTCTGTCCGTTTCTGTGTCTTCTTTCCGTTTATGTGTCTTCTGTCCGTTTCTGTGTCTTCTTTCCGTCTCTGTGTCTTCTGTCCGTTTCTTTGTCTTCTTTCCGTCTCTGTGTCTTCTGTCCGTTTCTTTGTCTTCTTTCCGTCTCTGTGTCTTCTGTCCGTTTCTTTGTCTTCTTTCCGTCTCTGTGTCTTCTGTCCGTTTCTTTGTCTTCTTTCCGTTTCTGTGTCCTACGTTTATTCTATGTAGGGTTTTTCTAACATATTTTTGTCTTGGTGATTTTTTATTGATTTGCCGCCATCTTGTTTCGGCCGCCATTTTGTCGTCCATCTTTGATGTTTATGTTTTTAGGACACCTTTGATGTTTAGTTTGATGTTTCGAATTCTAAGTTTAGTTTTTTCTTTTCTATCAGTTTCCACCGCTCCGCGCTTCTCGCACCACGCTCCGCGCTTCTCGCTCCATGCTCCACGCTTCACACTCTACTGTTCAGCACTCTCACTAAAGCTAGTCCTTTCTACTTCACATTTTAGCTTTATTCACTTTCTGAACTTAGATTAGTTTTTCCGCCACGCTCCGATATAGGTTACTTAGCCTCTCCATAGATTTATGTTTAGCCTTTTATATATTGATATTATGAGCTGATTCCGAATTACCATGACATCGACAAGTATTCAATAAACTTTAATTAATTTTCCAATTCTAGTGTTCGTTTTGTTTTGTGAGCGCGTCGGTTCTTTATAGCACCAAAATTACATCCTCCAGAATTTATATAAGCCATCACAGAATCTTACAGCTACTCAAGGGCAAGCACAGTGTAATTGTTCATCTTTCTTTCAATTTGTTAGTGTGTGTGTGTGTGTGTGTGTGTGTGTGTTAGTGTGTGTGTGTGTGTGTGTGCACATGTGTGTGTGTGTGTGTGTATGTGTGTGTGAGTGTTAGTGTGTGTATGTGTGTGTGAGTGAGTGTATGCCGGTATATGTGTGTGTGTGTGTGTTAGTGTGTGTGTGTGTTAGTGTTAGTGTTAGTGTGTGTGTGTGTGTGTGTGTGTGTGTGTGTGTGTGTGTGTGTGTGTGTGTGTGTGTGTGTGTGTGTGCATGCAAGCAATACTTAGGTGCCTGCAAATGTGAACACTGTTTCTCTGTCTCCCCCCCTCCCCCCTTTCCATCTCTCTCTCAGCCAAACACTGGCCGTTCACCTGTTCCTGAGGGTCAATCATGAGGGGCCAGCGTCGCGCACGGGTGACCAGCACAGCGTTCTCTGTGGACACCTGGTCGCGCGGCAAACCGTCCGTGTTCCACTGGCGGATCTCAAAGGGGTCGGCAAGGACGTTCTCCAAGGTCAACCCCGCAGTGCAGGGAATCTTCTTGATCAAACACTGCTCAGTCCAGCTGGATACCAGTTCCTGTCTGTAATGTGAAGTTGAGGTATAAATACAGGTCTTGTGTGTAATGTGAAGTTGAGCCATAAATACAGGTCTTGTGTGTAATGTGAAGTTGAGGTATAAATACAGGTCCTGTCTGTAATGTTAAGTTGAGCCATAAATACAGGTCTTGTCTGTGATGTGAAGTTGAGCCATAAATACAGGTCCTGTCTGTAATGTTAAGTTGAGGTATAAATACAGGTCCTGTCTGTAATGTTAAGTTGAGGTATAAATACAGGTCCTGTCTGTAATGTTAAGTTGAGGTATAAATACAGGTCCTGTCTGTAATGTTAAGTTGAGGTATAAATACAGGTCTTGTCTGTAATGTGAAGTTGAGGTATAAATACAGGTCTTGTGTGTAATGTTAAGTTGAGGTATAAATACAGGTCCTGTCTGTAATGTTAAGTTGAGGTATAAATACAGGTCTTGTGTGTAGTGTTAAGTTGAGGTAATAGGTCCTGTCTGTAATGTTAAGTTGAGGTAATAGGTCCTGTCTGTAATGTTAAGTTGAGGTATAAATACAGGTCTTGTGTGTAATGTTAAGTTGAGGTATAAATACAGGTCTTGTGTGTAATGTTAAGTTGAGGTATAAATACAGGTCTTTTCCTGGTGAAGGGTGGTGAAGGAACGATCTCAATTGCATGCAGGCAGCGCTTCAACCCTTTCTTTTATGCCTCTTTTTTTTCCCTAATGTTTCTACTTTAAATATACCTGTATTTCTAAATGTATTTTAAAGAACTTGAAGGAATGTTCTTGATCACATGACACTGAATGCTATTTCAAGATAGTAGCAGGAGCATCCAGCAGTGAATGATGAGTGAAGATGCTCAATCACTGATGACAAGATGTGTTTATACCCTGCCACTTTGAACACACACACTAAACCAAGTGATGAGTAAAGATGCTCAATCACTGATGACAAGATGTGTTTATACCCTGCCACTTTGAACACACACACTAAACCAAGTGCACACACACTAAACCAAGTACACACACACTAAACCAAGTACACACACACTAAACCAAGTACACACACACACTAAACCAAGTACACACACACTAAACCAAGTAAACACACACTAAACCAAGTGCACACACACTAAACCAAGTACACACACACTAAACCAAGTGCACACACACTAAACCAAGTGCACACACACTAAACCAAGTGCACACACACTAAACCAAGTACACACACACTAAACCAAGTGCACACACACTAAACCAAGTACACACACACTAAACCAAGTGCACACACACTAAACCAAGTGCACACACACTAAACCAAGTGCACACACACTAAACCAAGTACACACACACTAAACCAAGTGCACACACACTAAACCAAGTGCACACACACTAAACCAAGTGCACACACACTAAACCAAGTGCACACAGAAAAGATCCTGTAATACAAGTCAGAGTTTGGCGGGTTATAGAACACGAACATACCAAGCATGCATCAACCAAAATGGGCATATGGCTGCCTGAATGGCGGGGTAAAAACTGTAATACACGTGGAGACCCACCTGTGTGAAAGAAAACAAATGTACCGGGGAGTTTCAGCCCATGAATACAGAGGAAGAAGAAGAAGACGAGAAAGTGTTGTTGCCTACCTGTAGACGCTGGTGAAGGCACCGTAGTACGCCACACAGGCAGCGGCAACAAACACGTCGCCCACCACGTTGCCGATCATGCCGTTGAATTGCTGAAACACAAGGAACACACTCTCTGTGACGGCTGAGACAGTGATCACAGGAGAATTCTCACCATCATCACATGCACCACACCCACAGTACAAGGAACGCACTCTCTGTGACGGCTGAGACAGTGATCACAGGAGAATTCTCACCATCACACACATGCACCACACCCACAAGCGTACAAGGAACGCACTCTCTGTGACGGCTGAGACAGTGATCACAGGAGAATTCTCACCATCATCACATGCACCACACCCACAGTACAAGGAACACACTCTCTGTGACGGCTGAGACAGTGATCACAGGAGAATTCTCACCATCATCACATGCACCACACCCACAGTACAAGGAACGCACTCTCTGTGACGGCTAGCATTACAGCCACTGGTATGTGTCTTGCAGGGCTAAATCAAGAGACTCTATCCACATATCTGTGACGGCTAGCATTACAGCCACTGGTATGTGTCGTGCAGAGCTAAATCAAGAGACTCTACCCACATATCTGTGACGGCTAGCATTACAGCCACTGGTATGTGTCGTGCAGGGCTAAATCAAGAGACTCTACCCACATATCTGTGACCGCTAGCATTACAGCCACACATGCACCACACCCACAGTACAAGGAACGCACTCTCTGTGACGGCTGAGACAGTGATCACAGGAGAATTCTCACCATCATCACATGCACCACACCCACAGTACAAGGAACACACTCTCTGTGACGGCTGAGACAGTGATCACAGGAGAATTCTCACCATCACACACATGCACCACACCCACAAGCGTACAAGGAACGCACTCTCTGTGACGGCTAGCATTACAGCCACTGGTATGTGTCTTGCAGGGCTAAATCAAGAGACTCTATCCACATATCTGTGACGGCTAGCATTACAGCCACTGGTATGTGTCGTGCAGGGCTAAATCAAGAGACTCTACCCACATATCTGTGACGGCTAGCATTACAGCCACTGGTATGTGTCGTGCAGGGCTAAATCAAGAGACTCTACCCACATATCTGTGACGGCTAGCATTACAGCCACTGGTATGTGTCGTGCAAGGCTAAATCAAGAGACTCTACCCACATATCTGTGACGGCTAGCATTACAGCCACTGGTATGTGTCGTGCAGAGCTAAATCAAGAGACTCTACCCACATATCTGTGACGGCTAGCATTACAGCCACTGGTATGTGTCGTGCAGGGCTAAATCAAGAGACTCTACCCACATATCTGTGACCGCTAGCATTACAGCCACTGGTATGTGTCGTGTAGGGCTAAATCAAGAGACTCTACCCACATATCTGTGACGGCTAGCATTACAGCCACTGGTATGTGATGTGCAGGGCTAAATCAAGAGACTCTACCCACATATCTGAGACCACTTACCTTCACGCTCTCACTCCAGCGGACTTGCTCGTCTGCGAGCGCGGAAGTGAGTTTGGACGCTCGTTTGAGGCGCGACCCGGTGGTGGCGATGTTTCTCTCCAGCTTTTGTTTCTCGGTGATGCTGTCGTCGTAAGACTTCTGCAACTCGGCAATCTTGGCCTCCACTGCTGCTAGCTTGTCCTGCTTCTCCTTCAGCGTCTTCATGGTTGCTGCAAGCTCGCTCTCTGCCTGCGCCAGTCTGGTGACACCAGGTAAGAGGGAGTTGCAGCACATCAACGAAGAACCAGAAAAGCAAATGCTTACACGACTCGTCTTTGTTACCCCCGCCCCTCCCTTCAAGGGTGAAAATCTTCTCCAGCAAACATTTTCCTGCTGTGACTCTATTTTGATGAAAACAAGCTACAGTTTGGTCATGTCGGCAGATTATCAACACATACGATTGTGTGAAATTTGGAGGCTTTTGCTCAAAAAAAGAACTGAGAAAATATCAACGTAAATCTTTTACAAACATGACCCTGCTGTGACCCTAAAATGTGACGGGGGTAAACCAAACTGGGGTCATGTTGGCAGATTATCAAACCCTTGAAGTGTTCAAAGTTTCAAAGCTCTAGCTTCAAAAACACCTGAAATAACGTCATTGTTGAGATATTATGAATCGAACATAATCCCCTGTGACCCCAAAACTTGACAAGGGTCAATCAAGCTTAGGTCCAATCGGGAGATCATCAAACGCTAGAAGTGTGCAAGGTTTCAAAGCTCTAGCTTTAAAAACATCTAAGATAATCTCAATATTAAGTTTGTATAAAACAAACATCACCCTGCTTCGACCCCAACATTTTACAATGGTCAACAGAACTGGGGTCACTTTGTGAGATCATCAAAACCTAAAAGTAGGCGTGCACACTATCTTGTTCCTGCCTCTTGCCATCTCAGAGGTTTGGCGACCACAGACAGACAGACACACACACACACAGACAGACAGACAGACACTCTCTTTTATTTATATGTATAGATAATCTGTATTGGTACGGCATATATGACGAAAGTACTGTGAATTGTAAAATGAATGCATTCACTTTGGCGGGGGAAAAACACCGTTTTTCTCTACCCTCGCCATCCCCACACCACCCCCCCCCCCCCTTACTCCCCCCCACACCACTACCCTGCTCTTCCCCACCCCACCACCCGCTTTTTCTGAAATATTATTGAGGAATTAATAGGGACATCGCTATATGGCAGACTCAAAAAGTTAGGGGAGAGTAAACTCTAAATTTAGCCAGACACCGCAGCCGTCCGGCAAGCCAAGATACGCTCCCACAGTTGAGATAAACAAAACTAACACGCGCCAGTGACGGGAAGAAAACGAGCGAGATGGCAAGTGCGATGAAGACGTAAACGGACCATAAGACTCACCAATTATTCAGGCGAGTAAAAAATGGACTGAACGTAAAAAGAGAAACCAGAGAGCCATTTTACAACATGATAATATGCAAAGAAATTTGACACCAAACATCAGCAAACAAGACGCGTGGTGGCTGACAACAAACTGTCTCACCTCAGTCGCTTGGGCTCCACTGTGCGGAAGACACGCGCGTAGAGGTCCATGGCTCTCACCCACATACACATGGAGCGGCAGGCCTAAACAAAGCAAGTCACACACTACACTTTTAGAACAGCACATCCTAAACAATGAGGCACAAACCATCAAGGAATTGGATCAGTCAAAACAAATTCTTAAAGGTGACACAAGGTCATGATGACATTTAGGTCAAGCTACCTGTGTGCATGTGCAGACATGCACTCACACATAGACACACAAACACACACACACACATGCAGACACACACACACACACACACACACACACACTCACACATAGACACACACACACACAGACACACAGACACACACACACAGACACACACACACACAGACACACACACACAGACACACACACACACAGACACACTCACACACACACACACACACAGACACACACACACAGACACACACACATACACACACACACACAGACACAGACACATACACACACACATGCACTCACACATAGACACAGACACAGACACACACACACATGCAGACACAGACAGACACAGACAGACACATACACACACACTCACATGCAGACACAGACACACATGCAGACACAGACAGACACAGACACAGACACAGACACACACATACATACAGACACAGACAGACACAGACACAGACACAGACACACACACACATGCAGACACAGACAGACACAGACAGACACAGACACAGACACAGACACACACACACAGACACAGACACACACACACATGCAGACACAGACAGACAGACACAGACACACACACACAGACACACACAGACTCAGACACAGACACACACAGACACACAGACAGACACAGATGCAGACACAGACACAGACACAGACACAGACACAGACACATGCAGACACAGACACAGACACAGACACAGACACAGACACACACACACAGACACACACACACACACAGACACAGACACAGACACATACACAGACACATATGCAGACACAGACAGACACACACACAGACACAGACACACAGACACAGACACATGCAGACACAGACACACAGACACATGCAGACATAGACACACATGCAGACACAGACAGACACAGACAGACACACATGCAGACACAGACAG
>NC_090260.1:2072183-2079683 GCF_037325665.1 Littorina saxatilis
TCAGGACCGCTGATCTGATTGGCCGTCTTCATGATCTCTCCGCACAGCATGAAGCTGAACACCAGCTTGTCTTTCTCGAAGAGACCCCTGTAACACAGCACAGACACACAGGTATACACACACAGGTCTTCGTGATCTCTCCGCACAGCATGAAGCTGAACACCAGCTTGTCTTTCTCGAAGAGACCCCTGTAACACAGCACAGACACACAGGTATACACACACAGGTCTTCGTGATCTCTCCGCACAGCATGAAGCTGAACACCAGCTTGTCTTCAAACAGACCTCTGAAACAGGAGAAATGTTCTTTCTGCCTCTGACGGCTTTTTCTATAATCAGATATGATATATATCATATATCACACAAATCAGATACAATAACAATAACAATAACAACAACCAAACTTTATTGGCCATTAAAATGAATACATTAAAACGGAAAAATGCATCGACACGTCCAACCTGCCCATTACAAATCTGTGTGTTTGCTTACTACTGTGATCAAAGTGTGTACGATGAAGTCTTCTGGCCTTTCCACAATAAGTGGAACCATTTTCAAGACCCCAGGATTTAAATCTTCCCAATTTTCAGACTTTAGACTCCCATCTTTCTTTTCCCTTCAGATCCGATATATTGTGACTTTTGAGGTTACGAAAGGGGGATTCCATCTTGGAGGTTAAGGAGACAGGTAGCAGAGGTAGGTAGTTACCTGGCCACGTTCTTGTAGATGCACATGGTGGTCTCGTCCAGACAGATCTGCAGCCGCTTCTGAAGGTCTGGGTTCTTCTCGCTCATCTCTATGGTGTTGTTGAACAGCTGCACACAGGTACACACACAGGTATACACACAGGTATACACACAGGTATACACACAGCTAAACACACAGGTATACACACAGGTACACACACAGGTATACACACAGCTATACACACAGGTACACACACTGGTATACACACAGGTATACACACAGCTATACACACAGGTACACACACAGGTATACACACAGGTATACACACAACCATACACACAGGTACACACACAGACACACACACACACACACACACCCATCACCCAGACACACACACACACACCCACCCACCCACCCACACACAAACACACACATATGACTTACCTGCTTGAAGTACTTGAGAGAGAACTGGTACATGGGGTCAACCTCCCCCATGCTGGCCACCACGAAGTACATCACTGAGCCGCGCTCGGCCACTGACCGGTATTTTTCTCTGGCAAGCGAGATCTTCTCCTCCGTCTGCTCCGCCTCCGTCAGTCGCTGAGTGATCACACTAGACGTCACCTGGCACACAGGTAAAAACAGGTGTGAATTAAATGCTGGTACACAGATAAAATCAGGTGTGAATTTAATATTGTCACACAGGCAAAAGCAGGTGTGAATAAAATGCTGGTACACAGGTAAAAACAGGTATGAATTTAAAGCTGGCGCAGGTAAAAGCAGGTGTGAATTCAATGCTTTTACACAAGTAACAAGAAGGGCAAAGCCCATACGACTCACATGCTTTACACATTTTTCCTACCAAAATACATGTGACCTTGACCCAAGGTCAAGGTCATCCAAGGTCATGCAACACAAAGCTGTTAATTCAAGACATAGGAAGTACAATGGTGCTTATTGGCTCTTTCTACCATGAGATATGGTCACTTTTAGTGGTTCACTACCTTATTTTGGTCACATTTCATAAGGGTCGAAGTGACCTTGACCTTGATCATATGTGACCAAATGTGTCTCATGATGAAAGCATAACATGTGCCCCACATAATTGTTAAGTTTGAAACAGTTATCTTCCATAGTTCAGGGTCAAGGTCACTTCAAAATATGTATACAATCCAACTTTGAAGAGCTCCTGTGACCTTGACCTTGAAGCAAGGTAAACCAAACTGGTATCAAAAGATGGGGCTTACTTTGCCCTATATATCATATATAGGTGAGGTATTGAATCTCAAAAACTTCAGAGAAAATGGGAAAAATGTGAAAAATAGCTGTTTTTTAGGCAACATTTATGGCCCCTGCGACCTTGACCTTGAAGCAAGGTCAAGATGCTATGTATGTTTTTTGGGGCCTTGTCATCATACACCATCTTGCCAAATTTGGTACTGATAGACTGAATAGTGTCCAAGAAATATCCAACGTTAAAGTTTTCCGGACGGACGGACGGACGTTCGGACGGACGGACGGACGGACGACTCGGGTGAGTACATAGGCTCACTTTTGCTTCGCATGTGAGTCAAAAACGGATGTGCATTCAATGCTGCCACAGGTATAACCAGGTGTGTATTTAATGCGGTGACATAGGTAAAACCAGGTGTAAATTTGATCTTGTCGCACAGGTAAAAATTGATGTAAATTTAATGCTGGCATAACCAGGTGTAAAGTTAATGCGGTGACATAGGTAAAACCGGGTGTAATTAAATTTTTGTCGCACAGGTAATAGCAGGTGTGAATTTAATGCTAATACAATCACCAGTCCTCATTAGGGATGCTGACCCACCTTGGACTCGTTAAGGGTGTTAACCAGCTCCTCGTTGTCGAGGATGTTGCCCTCGGACTCAAAGAGCAGCTTAAGAATCCTGTCCTCAATGGTCTTGAGCTGGTTCTTGTCCGCGTTGATCCGCACAATCAGCTGGTTGCGCTGCTCCTCCAGGTCGGGTCGCTCCAGTCGCACCACGTCGCTATACACACAGTCACACTGGTTAACATGGGGATGATGATGATGATGATGATGATGGTGATGATGATGATGATGATGATGATGATGATGATGATGATGATGATGATGATGGTGATGATGATGATGATGATGATGATGATGATGATGATGATGATGATGACGATGATGGTGATGATGCTGATGATGCTGATGACGATCAGCTGGTTGCGCTGCTCCTCAAGGTCGGGTCGCTCCAGTCGCACCACGTCGCTATAATGATGATGATGATGATGATGATGATGATGATAATGATGTTGATGATGATAAGAATGATAACAGTCAGGTTACCTGAGCAGCTGGTCCTCCAGACCGGACTTGGTGACGGTGAAGTTGATGATGGTGACAATGATAACAGTTACCTGAGCAGCTGGTCCTCCAGACCGGACTTGGTGACGGTGAAGTTGATGATGGTGACAATGATAACAGTTACCTGAGCAGCTGGTCCTCCAGACCGGACTTGGTGACGGTGAAGTTGATGATGGTGACCTTGATGCACACCTCGGGCAGGTAGTGTGGGTTCGACATCTTGGTTGTCATGTAGAAACGGAAGTTGCGGTCGTAGTCGATGTCACTGTCACCCAGTCGGATCAACAGGCGCCCACCCTGTCACACACACAGCCACCAGTGACAGCTTTAAACATAAAACCACCCTGTCACACACACAGCCACCAGTGACAGCTTTATAATCATAAAACCACCCTGTCACACACACAGCCACCAGTGACAGCTTTATAATCATAAAACCACCCTGTCACACACACAGCCACCAGTGACAGCTTTAAACATAAAACCACCCTGTCACACACACAGCCACCAGTGACAGCTTTAAACATAAAACCACCCTGTCACACACACAGCCACCAGTGACAGCTTTAAACATAAAACCACCCTGTCACACACACAGCCACCAGCTTTATAATCATAAAACCACCCTGTCATACACACAGCCACCAGTGACAGCTTTATACATAAAACCACCCTGTCACACACACAGCCACCAGTGACAGCTTTATAATCATAAAACCACCCTGTCATACACACAGCCACCAGTGACAGCTTTATACATAAAACCGCCCTGTCACACACACAGCCACCAGTGACAGCTTTATAATCATAAAACCACCCTGTCATACACACAGCCACCAGTGACAGCTTTATACATAAAACCGCCCTGTCACACACACAGCCACCAGTGACAGCTTTAAACATAAAACAATGGCCAGTTTCCATTGTTGACGTCAAGTCGACCCCATTGTGACCTTGACATTTGATGAAGGTCAACCGCACTGTTACCATGTGTAGAGGTCATCAAGGCCTGAAAGTGGGTTCAGCTTTCCACCGCTAGCTTCTCACATATAAACAACTCTGTGGTCAGTGTTTTGTTTAGACGCCAACAGTGCGGACAAACACTACTCATTGTATGTATCATCAATTACTTTGGTGGGTCAACATTACCTGCTATTCAGACTTGGTCGTGTGACAGACGTTTTCTTCCACACGAGATTACGTTGATTGTCTGACGAAGCCGTCAGGCTGAGTTAGACATCAGCTAATCGAGTTGAATCTCTGATAGTGTTAATGACTGACACTTATATCAACAGTTGAATCTCTGATAGTGTTAATGACTGACACTTATATCAACAGTTGGGCGGGGGTCAATGTGTTTATAGAGAGGGTTGCACTGTTTGTGAACGATGGATTGTGTGTCAGAGCCACTGACCGACATGAAGGTCTGTTTGAGCAGGATCGGCTCGAGGGCGGGGTCGAGGAACTCGCCGACATCCTCCATCAGGACAGGCATGCCGATGCGGATACAATTCTCCAGCGTGCGCAAGAAATGTCCGTCCGACAACTTGACGACCTTCAGCCCGTTCTTCACCTCACGGTTACGGATCCAGCGATTGGCCTGTAAGACAAACGTTCACTGGATGATGCGACACTCACAATAATAATTTGGGCAATACAAAAAACTGACTGTTATGATGTTTTTTTCACATCGCTTGATTTTGAAATAAATTAAACATCTAAAAGTAAACTAAAACATGTTGTAATTCAATCAAGTTTGCGTTTTAATGAAACAGATCCTGTGATTGGTCAGAATGCCCCAACTCATTAAAAATTACCGGTCATTAATTGTCGATAACCACTCGCTAAAAAATCCATTAACACCTGCTGGCGAGGCGCATTGATACAGCCTCAACTAGTCTCGGTTAGCTTTGAGGGTCATTTTACAAGTAGGAAATATGAAGGCCAACGAAATACCGAGACCAAAAGGTATGCGAAGTGATGACGTCGAATACGTGACGTAAGTTGATGCATGAATTCTTCCGGACTACGTCAGTCAATTCCAAAGATCGCTTTTGTGATGAAAAGAATTTGTTTTAGAGTTTGGTGTCCAGAAACCCGTCAAAAAAGAAGGGAAAATGTGTGTGAAAGAAAACAAAACAGGAGCAGAGTGATACGATAGGAATACAGAGACATATTTTTTGGGACTTGACCCTTGCAGGTAGGTGGACTGAAAGTAGTGTGTGAACAGAACAGAACCAATTCTGTCTGTTTACAACCGCATGAAAGCAGGAAAGAGATCGTCGTCAGATTGAATTACAATAACATTAACATGCTTCCATTTGAAACTTCTCGGTCTCCATCGCTTCGCTCCGTCGGACTTCAATTAGCTTTTGTCGGGCGTCAATCCCCGATGAAGACCTCGAAGTTTCAAGGGAAGCATGTTAATGTGTAATTGTTCATCTTTCTTTCAATTTGTTAGTGTGTGTGTGTGTGTGTGTGTGTGTGTGTGTGTGTGTGTGTGTGTGTGTGTGTGTTAGTGTGTGTGTGTGTGTGTGCACATGTGTGTGTGTGTGTGTGTGTGTGTTAGTGTGTGTGTGTGTGTGTGTGTGTGTTAGTGTGTGTGTGTGTGCACATGTGTGTGTGTGTGTGTGTGTGTGTGTTAGTGTTAGTGTTAGTGTGTGTGTGTGTGTGTGTGTGTGTGTGTGTGTGTGTGTGTGTGTGTGTGTGTGTGTGTGTGTGTGTGTGTGTGTGTGCATGCAAGCAATACTTAGGTGCCTGCAAATGTGAACACTGTTTCTCTGTCTCCCCCCCTCCCCCCTTTCCATCTCTCTCTCAGCCAAACACTGGCCGTTCACCTGTTCCTGAGGGTCAATCATGAGGGGCCAGCGACGCGCACGGGTGACCAGCACAGCGTTCTCTGTGGACACCTGGTCGCGCGGCAAACCGTCCGTGTTCCACTGGCGGATCTCAAAGGGGTCGGCAAGGACGTTCTCCAAGGTCAACCCCGCAGTGCAGGGAATCTTCTTGATCAAACACTGCTCAGTCCAGCTGGATACCAGTTCCTGTCTGTAATGTGAAGTTGAGCCATAAATACAGGTCTTGTCTGTAATGTGAAGTTGAGGTATAAATACAGGTCTTGTCTGTAATGTTAAGTTGAGGTATAAATACAGGTCTTGTGTGTAGTGTTAAGTTGAGGTAATAGGTCCTGTCTGTAATGTTAAGTTGAGGTTTAATACAGGTCATGTCTGTTAAATGTTAAGTTGAGGTATAAATACAGGTCTTGTGTGTAATGTTAAGTTGAGGCATAAATACAGGTCTTTTCCTGGTGAAGGAACGATCTCAATTGCATGCAGGCAGCGCTTCAACCCTTTCTTTTATGCCTCTTTTTTTTCCCTAATGTTTCTACTTTAAATATACCTGTATCATTAAACAATACTATTTCTAAATGTATTTTAAAGAACTTGAAGGAATGTTCTTGATCACATGACACTGAATGCTATTTCAAGATAGTAGCAGGAGCATCCAGCAGTGAATGATGAGTAAAGATGCTCAATCACTGATGACAAGATGTGTTTATACCCTGCCACTTTGAACACACACACTAAACCAAGTGATGAGTGAAGATGCTTCACTGATCACAAGATGTGTTTATACTCTAGCTGCCACTTTGAACACACACACTAAACCAAGTGCACACACACTAAACCAAGTACACACACACTAAACCAAGTGCACACACACTAAACCAAGTACACACACACTAAACCAAGTGCACACACACTAAACCAAGTGCACACACACTAAACCAAGTGCACACACACTAAACCAAGTGCACACACACTAAACCAAGTGCACACACACTAAACCAAGTGCACACAGAAAAGATCCTGTAATACAAGTCAGAGTTTGGCGGGTTATAGAACACGAACATACCAAGCATGCATCAACCAAAATGGGCATATGGCTGCCTGAATGGCGGGGTAAAAACTGTAATACACGTGGAGACCCACCTGTGTGAAAGAAAACAAATGTACCGGGGAGTTTCAGCCCATGAATACAGAGGAAGAAGACGAAGACGAGAAAGTGTTGTTGCCTACCTGTAGACGCTGGTGAAGGCACCGTAGTACGCCACACAGGCAGCGGCAACAAACACGTCGCCCACCACGTTGCCGATCATGCCGTTGAATTGCTGAAACACAAGGAACACACTCTCTGAGACGGCTAGCATTACAGCCACTGGTATGTGTCGTGTAGGGCTAAATCAAGAGACTCTACCCACATATCTGTGACCGCTAGCATTACAGCCACTGGTATGTGTCGTGTAGGGCTAAATCAAGAGACTCTACCCACATATCTGTGACCGCTAGCATTACAGCCACTGGTATGTGTCGTGTAGGGCTAAATCAAGAGACTCTACCCACATATCTGTGACGGCTAGCATTACAGCCACTGATATGTGTTGTGCAAGGCTAA